>NC_044919.1:7191622-7251255 GCF_003576645.1 Ipomoea triloba | reverse complement strand
CCCCCCCCCCCCCTCCCCCCCCACGCGAGCACTTCGCTGATTCCTCTTTTGCTTTCACCATTTTTGGACTTGATCTTGACCTAACGAGCTACTTACTCTTACTTCGTAGTGAGTGACGAACTTTCCAGACTCAACACTTAAATGCTAATCAAACTTCTACGCAAGCCTGGTTCTTTTAAGAGTTCAACTGACTATTTGCATCCTAGAATTACCCCCAAATAAAGTATCTACATGCAATGCAACTAGAAATTGAGTCGAAGGGTTACCTTCATTCAGCCCACTAGCTTCAGCCTGAGTTCGACCCATGATGAAGATCTTCCTTTGCTGTGGGCCAGTCTGCACTCCACGGCCACCACTCGGCTTGCCCCCACTATTGCCCTCGGTTTCCTTTGGAGGTCGAGTCGCTGTCTGCACCCCCGGGGTCGCACCCGGTTTGGAATGGGACAATCCTCCTTTCTTGGATGTGCACTCGAAAGCCCTATGTCCCCTCTGACCACAACTGTAACACTCAACCAGATGTCCTTCGCAGTCTCTCCCGGGATGGTTTCTCCCACACCTCCTGCAGTGAAAATGCTGCTCTTTATTCCGTCAAGACTAAGCCCCTGCCCTAACCCAGGGCGAGACACGCCTCCACTACCAGCACCACCCCTCTGGAAACTCCCTCCTGAACCGGAGCCGCTAGGCCTATGCTTCTTAGAGTCTGATGCACTACTCTCCCTAGGTCGCTTAGGCCGGTCCTGCACTCCTCGCCGGAGAGTCAACACCCGGTAGTGATCTGCCGAGCTGCTATAGGCCTCACTTAGCGTACGGAACTTGAACACAACCAATGCCATGCGGGTGTCCCAGTGCAGCCCGGCCACGAACCTCTCAATCTTGCTCTCCTCTGTCGGAACCAACATAGGGGCGAAATGAGCCAACTCAAGAAAACGCTTATGATACTCCTACACTGACCGAGAACCTTGCTTGAGGTGCAAGAACTCCTCCTGCATAGCCGCCTTAACGTGTGCGGGGTTAAAGCGAGCGCGCATCTTATCCTTGAAGGTCTCCCAACCGAAGTCAGGTTCCTGCCTCAACACCGGACCCTCATGGACCCACCAGAGGTCGGCCTCCTGCTGTAAGTAAAAGCTGGCCATCTCGACACGCTGGCCCTCCGGACACTCCACCACCCCTAGGGTCTTGTCAAAGGAGCGAATCCACTCCTCAAGTACCACCGGGTCCTCCTGCCCTGCCACCCTCCGGACTAGGTCTGGCTGCCCGCGCTGGTTATTCTGAACCATCGCGTTTCCTAGGAACTACATAATCTGCGTCAACTGCTGGAGATTCTGCATCAACTGCTCGCCGAACGGCACATCCGGAACCTCCTCACGTCTCTTGGGCGGCACCATGATTGCTACATAAAGGTATACGAGCTACGAGAGATACGTTGCGCTGCGGTCGGCCTTCCCAATTCGCGCAAATAGAAGTAAGAACATGTCCACAACAAGACAAGCAAGCAAGGTAAAACAAGTATAAGTAAGATACAAGTAATTAAAGCGAGTCCTCACCGCGAGTCCTAGTTCTCACACATCCTAGGTGTCACGTTTCATTAACTTCTACTGATCAAGTCCTAGAGTCTCAAGTGTTCCAACCCTAGGATTCCTACTTAGACCTCAACACAGGCTCTGATACCAACTATGACACCCCCAACTTTTTCACGCTGAGATAGGCATAAACTTAACATAAAAGCTAGCAATCTCAGGACTAACATCATAACAAAGCGGAAGCATATTAAAACTTAAACGGGTGTCATGCCACATCTAGAATATCCAACTCTAGATGCACAGGCTAAAATCCATAATATCAATCCAGAAAGTAAAAACAACTGTAATAGTCAAACACAGAAACTATAAACTAAGGCACACAGGCCCGAAACGTCTAAAACAGTCACTAGTCTAAGCATAGCACATAAGAGATCTATCTCTATCGAGCTCTCGGCTCAGACTACTCCATACCTAGAAAACAGTTTAGGAAAACATTAGCAAAAGAAATGCTAAGCAATCAACCACTCACACTCGTGAAAAAATACATAGTATAGTATGGTTTGTAAATAGGTTTACACACATGTACGCACCAACGAAACTGTTCTTTATTTAAATCAGATGACTCAACAACAATAAGCTGAATAAGTCACAAACCAAAGACACTTCCAAATGAAACCAATATCCAATACGAATGCATAAGACAACAAGTCTATAACAAGATACCAACTGAATCACAAGTTTAATCGAATAACTATAAAGAAACCAACCGAACCACAATACCAAGGATAAAGTCCCAAACTACAACCACCAACCACCATACCATCCCTCATACCAACCACCAACCAAAGTTAGGGCACAGAGGCATAAAGCCCAACCACAGAGGCATATGATGCCCATTACCACAGAGGCGCAAAGCCCGACCACAGAGGCATATGATGCCCATTACCACAGAGGCGCAAAGCCCACAGTTAGTTCACCCTCAACAAGCCAAGAGATACTCAAGAGACTCAAATTCTTCGCATACCAAACTCAGATTCACTCCCCAAAGAATTACTCCACCAACAAATCTCAACTCAGGAAACAAACACAGGATATGCTCAGACAATAGCCAAGGAATAAACCAACAATACTAACTCCATGAATCAAGATAATGAACCAAAAGACATGAATAAATACTCAATAACCAAGGTGAAATACTCAATAACATATTCAAGACATGTTCCAGAATCAGAGATGAATCAACAATGCCAACAGATCAACAAAATAGCTACTGGAAACAGAACCAAGAATGAACTAGCGGAACACTTTGGCGGAACGCTCTGTACCGCCACACTTCACCGCCCCCACCAACGGTGCCTTCAAGCGGAGCACGCTAGTCCACCGTCCTTCTCCGCACAAAGGGACGAGGCCACCTAGTAGTGCACCACCTTCCACCACACCCTTCCTCCATTGTTCTTGCGGACCACTTAGGCGGGACGCATTATACCGCCTAACCTTACCGCAAGTGCAACTCCAAACCACTCCCAGACCAGAACAGAATACACGATAGACCAATCTGAATACGAAATATGCTCAGAACACACAAATTTCACATCTCAGAAGCCAAATAATACATGGAATCCATAACAATAATGACTCATACTCATCACAATGGAAGGATAATGAACACAAGTCCAGTAATCCACAATATAGATTCACAAATCAACAAACAAAGGCTAAAACCCCAAGAAATTCACAGGATTCCAAACACCAAATAATATTCATAGATTCATGAGTGAAAATAGGTTTAGTGTAACATGGAAGATTACCTCTTGAAGTTCTAACCAAGCCAAACAATCTCCAACTCTAGGCTCAACCTCACAAGCCACCACCACCTTCTTGATCACCTTCTTCCCCAAGAAAAATCCCCAAAAGAGTATAATTAGAACTTATAAAAGACTATGAAATTAATGATGAGAAATGCAATCTACCTAAGGAATAATGCTTACCCAAGTGCCATGGTTCCTAAAAGAGCAACCTTTCTTGAAGTCTTGATAAGATGAAGGGTAGTGTATGCTTAGTGTTCTTTAGAGATGAAAGAGTAGGGAGAATTCTTTTGCAGGAGAAGAAAAGAGTTAGGGATTATTATTACAAGGCTTTTATATGAACTTGAAAGATTATCACATTAGGGTGTTAGGATAAAGTATGGGCTCATTCATAAGGAATGGGCTATCCAACTCAATTATTAATTTAATGAATATAGAACATGGTCTTCCAAAGATTGGGCCAATAAATATTTAATTTATTTATAAGGAATAAAAAGGTCCAAATGAGAAAATCCCTTATAAAATTAAATCAAGGAAATTGGGCCCTTTGATTAAATAAATAAACTAGAATAGGAAATATATCTTTATCAAAGGAATGGAGCCCAATTAAATAAAATAAATCTCACGGTCGAAATAATTACCGGTGTTCAAGGCTTGAATTAAATCCGGGGTATCACAATCACCCCTCCTATGCTCAATCCCTCAAATCACCATCACCTCCTTGATCATCTTTACCCCAAGAAACCCCAAAGAAGAAATAACAAGAACTTATAAAAAGACTACGAAATCATGAGAAGAAATGAAATCTATCTAAAGATTAGTACTTACCCAAGCACCATAATTCCTAAAAGAGCAACCTTTCTTGAAATCTTGCCAAGATGAAGGATGGTGTCTGTGTAGGGTTTTTGGAAATGAAAGTGGTGATGATAGTCTTTTGCAGGAGAAGGAAAGAGGCCAGGAAATTATTATTATGAGCTTTTATATGAATCTTGGAAATCATTACATACATAGTGTATATAACATTAGGGAGTTAGAATAGAGTATGAGCTCATCCAAAAAGGGATGGGCTATCTAATTAAATATTAATTCAATGAATATAAAACATGGTTCTTCAAGGATTGGGCCATTAAATATTTAATTTACCATAAGAGATGAAAAGACCCAAATGGAAAAATCCCTTACAAGATTAAGTCAAAGAATTGGGCCCTTTTATTAATTAAATAAATTAGAGTATGGAATATATCTCTATTTAAAGAAACGGAGCCCAATTAATAAAAGTAATCACACGGTAGGAATAATTACCGGAGTTCAAGGCATGAATTAAATCCGGGGTATCACAATGTTCATATGTATATTTCTTTTGAGAGTGTGTGTTTCTATGAAGTTATATAGAGTAGGAATGCATTTGATTAGAACTTTGTGAACAATATTTGACTTGTGATTAGAAATGTTAATTTTATTTTGAAGTAGATCATGAATTCTGGTGTATTTTGAAATACTTTACATACTTGTAGAAGATGATTGCACCAATGAATTGATGCTTTGGTATTTATGGTGTTTTGATAAATTGTTTTTATTATATTAACAACACACAATAAACAACGGTTTTAACCATTGTCTTATATAGAAAAGACAACGCATAAAAGTTGTTGTCTATGTCTGTGACTTTCAACAACACCGATTTTAACGACACTCAATAGACAATGGTTTTTAACTGTTGTCTATGTGCGTGACTTTCAACAATACTCAATAGACAACAGTTTTTAACCGTTGTCTTTGTGCGAGACGTTTAACAACACCGACTTCAACAATACTCAATACACAACGGTTAAAAACCGTTGTCTATGCCTGTGACTTTCAACAACACCGGTTTCAATAACACTCAATAGACAACGGTTTTTAACCGTTGTCTTTTCTAGAACTAACACCAGCTTCAACAACACTCAATAGACAATGGTTTTTAACCATTGTCTATGTGCTTGACTTTCAACAACACCGACTTCAACAACACTCAATAGCCAATGGTTAAAAATTGTTGTCTTTTCTAGAAAAGACAACGATTAAAAACTGTTGTCTATGTGCGTGACTTTCAACAACACTGGCTTCAACAACATTCAGTAGACAACGGTTTGTGTGTGTGACTTTCAACAACACCGACTTCAACAACACTCAATAGACAACGGTTTTTAACCGTTGTCTTTTAATGGGACTTACAACAACACCGACTTCAACAACAGAAATTTTACCTCCGGTTTATGAACATTTTTCTTGTAGTGTGCAAACCTCTTTAAGGATTATAAGGAAAAGAGTGGAGTAGGTTGCTTATAGTCGAACCACTATAAAAATCTCCCTCTCTCTCTCTACATTATTTACTGCTTTACATTGCATAACATTCACCAAACCTAAGAATTTGACAAGATTAAAACCACGAGTATAGATATTCGGAAAGGGTTAACAAATAATTTCCACTGTGCATATATACTCTCGAAAGATTAAATCTACATTTCGATTGATTTAACGAGTCGTAAAAGATTTTAAAACTTATACAAATCTATTCAGCCCCTCTAGACTTTTACCTTAACCCTCATGGAGATCAACAAATTGTACAATTACACAAGGAGTTGAACTAGAGTTGCTTTCAAAACACTAATGAAGGAAGTTATTCTAGTAGTTGGGTTGAACTAGAGTTGCTTACAAATTAAAACACTATAATGAAGGCAGTTATATATTCTAGTAGTTTTCATATGTGACACCCCTAAATGTTTCACGCTGAGATAGGCAAATACTTAATATAAAGCTAGCAAATCTAAAAACCAAGACAGAATAAAGCGGAAGCAATCCTAGAACTTAGAGGGTGCCATGCCACATCTAGGTAAATTAGCACCTAGATGCTAAGTCCAAAAATCCACAAACTAATCCATCAAAAGCAAGCATAACTACGTAAGTCAATACAAAATCAGAGTCTAAGGCGCGCAGGCCTGAAATGTCTAACAACCAACAAACTGCTAAGCTACTCATAAGGCAGGGTAGATATAATGCTAGCGCTCTCACAACTCAAATCTACTCCGTACCTACAAAACAGTTACTAAAACATTAGCAAAGGAGTGCTAAGTAATCAACCACTCACACTCGTGAGAAATACATAGTATAGCATAGGTTGTAAATATGTTTACACACGCGTATATAATATACACGCCAACGAAGCTGTTCTTTATGTATAATTAGATGACTCAACAACAACAAGCTGAATGAATCACAAACCAAAGACACTTCCAAGTGAATCCAATACCAAGGAACGAATCCATAATACAACAGTTCTGCAAGATGACTCCATCAAAGCATAAGTTCAACAGGATAACCACAAATGAAACCAACCAAACACAATCTCACATCACTCTCTCGGAGTGATCTCAAACCAATATACAAAGGATAAGATCCAAACCACAACCACCAAACCATAATACCAAACCATCACACCACACCATAGTACCAATATTACATCACAGAGGCATAAAGCCCAACCACAGAGGCACAAAGCCCATTACCACAGAGGCACAAAGCCCGACCACAGAGGCATATAATGCCCATTACCGCAGAGGCACAAGGCCCGACCATAGAGGCACGAAGCCCATTACCACAGAGGCACAAAGACCGACCACAGAGGCATATAATTCCCATTACCACAGAGGCACAAGGCTGTGACACCCCTAAAATTTCACGCTGAGATAGGCATAAACTTAATATAAATACTAGCAAATCTCAGAACTAAAATAGGATAAAGCGGAAGCATACTAATACTCAAAAGAGTGTCATGCCACATCTAGGTAAATTTGAGCCTAGATGCACAGTCTAAAAATCCACAATACTAATCCATCAAAGTAAATATGACTGTGATAAGCCTCCGAGATACCCTTAAATCAAGCTCATATTAGGGTGTTTTGTCACGTCTATAGCATCCTTACATGATGAATTATGCTCATAAATGCTCGAAAATCACTAACCAACACACAAAAGCTACTTTTAGCCTAAAGGAGGTGAAACAGGAGCCCTGGGAGCAAATAGGAGCAAAAGCTGAGTGTAACACCCCAATTTTCATAACCAAATTTCGTTAATTTTTTTTTCTTTATTAATTGAACATTTCTACATTCATAGCGGAAGCATTAATAATCCAAATAAAATCGGGTGTTACCGCCACGCTTAGGCATCTTTCCTATACCCAAACGCTAAGGCTAATTCCAAACTTACAATAAATAATCCAAATTCAACTTAATACATAATGGAAATAATTATACAACCAATAAATTTCTATATAAACCAAATCTTCACAAATGTCTATTTCTTAATTAAATAGACTAATCCAAATCCAAATCCGCATCTCGATTTCTTATCCATGTCACCTGTAAAAATCATTTAATATAAAAACAGAGTGTAGACAAAAATTAGCATAAGCTAAGTAAGAATCACTTCACCCCGTAACATATAGGCTTGGATTTTATATTATTTTCAAAACTTGTATACTTTTATACTTTTCCAAAATACATATGTGGAGGTACACTTTTCATAGTATAGAGAATTAATATTTATAAATGGAGAATTAACAATCTCATCAAAATCCATTTAGAAACTGAACTAATACCGATGTGTACACCCCCAGTAGATTCCAAGCCACTGGGTAGTATATGATCCAAGTAGCTACTCTTGCTACCTCACCCTTATAAAATTTGGAAACTGGATCACAACCTATGTGATACACCCTCATGGGATTCCAAGCCCAATGAGTAGTAATTAGTCCAAGTGAACAGTAATTACCTTTACTGAACACCACACAGAATAATGGTTCCTCTAAAATAAATTATTTCTCCACAAATAAATACTTTCTCCACAAAAATACAATTTTCTCCAATAAAATAATTTTCTCTAACATATATAATTTCTCCAAAAGATATATAGACTTTCTCAAAACACATTTTCTCCACATAATTTCTCAAAATGAATATTTAGTCCACAACAGTGTTAATACAATTTCACCATACTAATATATATAACACCAAAATTTCCAAGCCACACTTTTACTCAACACACGGGTTTGACCCGTAAAAATTCATTCTCGATATTTCGAGAATCAAATAATAGATACAATATTGCAATTTATCACAACAATATTGTAGTTCATATCAATTCAAAACACATGTAATATATATATATATACACTGCCACACGTACCACACATATGCATACATATCTATGTTTTTTTTTTTAGTGATTAGTACACTGCTATACAATACACATAATCATACATGTGACTTTTTTTTCTAGTAATCTGTTTGTTTCTAATCACATAGATATATACATTTATTTATATCTTAGTGGGTTGCATGCTACAATACACACATATATATCAAACATATATCCAGTATGCAACATATATACCTAGTACGTATGTATCTATATAATATATTTATACCGAACATATATATCCATTACACAATATATATACAATTCAAACCGCATCATAAAAATATTTATATACATAGTGGAGAAATAATAAGTTTTAGTGAACATGAAATCTTACCATGATGTCCAAAAATTCAAATCAACACTTAGGATCGTATCCACTTTGATAAGGAACCTGCGAATCAAACCATTCTAATATAATTTCTAATAATAATAATATCATTATTTATTATTATATCATCTCTTCACTGCCGAACATCACATAGCCAACATTTTATATCATCTCTTCACTGCCGAACATCACATAGCCAACATTTTCCTATCAATAATATTATCTCATCATGATCCAGTATTCATTTCACTATCAACACCTTAATCACATTTCCATCATTAATATAATAATAATCATGCCACCTTCTCATCACTATTGCTTCCCTAGTTACGCATGCACCAACCAATAACAATATTCACCATTTTCATCATCAAACATTTCCAGATTAACAACTTCAAACAACCCATTAACAAACCCAAATCATCATGAATCATATAAATTTGCAACTGAAACTGGGAATGAACTTAGAGAGTTTTAAGATACCTGGAACAAGGATTAATACGGGAAGAAACAGATACATGTTTCGAAGATCATGAAGAATCCAAAAGCAAGTGTTTGTTGGAATGAAGAAGTCAATGAGAAAAACGGATAGTATTTGTAGTCAATAAGGAGAAAGGAGAGCAGAGCATCTGGAAAGAAGAAAACAGAAGTTCTTCACAAGCTAATCTGGTAGGCTTCCGGCGCTCCTATTATATTAAATCTTAGGGTGGCCAGAAGACAAAAAGATAATATTCTTTTGTAAATTAACCAAAAGAAGATAAGAGAGCTGCACATGGGATGGTTAAAGAATGATTTTCTTTCCTCCTATTCTGCCGAAATAATGGAGAGACATAAAAGACAGCAATTTATTTTCCATTCAAAATAATTTTGTCGCCATAATCAGCAAAAGAAATTTTAAATAAAAGAATAGAAGGCTATTTTTAAGCTAATTATCTTCTAATCAGCCAAAATGTAATTAAGGACTAAAGACAAAATTTTTGTTTTCTTCCAAATGTTTCAGCTGTAAATAAGGAGAAACGAAAATTGAAACTGACAGAAATATTGATATATATCACGAAAATTATTGAGAAGGGTATTTTGAAACCATTTTATTCAGATATTTATTTCAATAAGTCTAGAACCTACATAAAAAATTTCATAGTGATCCAATTAGTAGAAGTATGGTTTTCAAATTTTTTTCCAAAACTGGTCTAGCGAAAACAAAATTCCGGACAGCACACTGCCAAGGGAAAAAAGGTAATTTTCTGTGTTTACTCGAAGATCAAAATGACCAAAAAATTTTATGGATGTTAAGTACTATAAGTTTAGGCTCTACCATAAAAATTTCAAGTGAAAAAGAGTTCGGGAAGTATTTTTACCGGCTCAATTTTTCGGACTGCGCCAAACTGAAATTTTCTGAAAATGAATGGTTAGAAAAATATTTGGCTAAAATTGAATTTTGTAACAATAATGGTGACGAAATTTCGGGGTGTCACACTGAGCTTAAAGAGCGAACCAGGCAAGATCGGAGCCCTAGAGGACCCAACAGGATGGCCACACGCGTGTGAGCGTGCGTGGAAATAATCCAGTAGCCTCCCACGCACACTCACACGCGTGTGAGCAGGAGTGGAGACTGCATTGCGCGAATTTGGATTAGGGTTGCTTTTCGGAGACTATTTAAACCCTTTGATAGATTTTCAGAGGAGGTTCCGAGAAATTTAGTTTTCCCTTTCCTTAGTTTTTCCTTTGGAGAACTTTCTCCATTTTCTTAGTTTTTCATTTCTTAGTTTAGATAAATCTCCATTGTAGAAGACTACAAAGCTTGGATTGAAGGATT
The DNA here is from genome assembly GCF_003576645.1 of Ipomoea triloba. Lineage (NCBI taxonomy): Eukaryota > Viridiplantae > Streptophyta > Magnoliopsida > Solanales > Convolvulaceae > Ipomoea > Ipomoea triloba. The sequence continues at coordinate 7,240,548 of NC_044919.1, read as the reverse complement.
ACTTCACTCTAGGTGATCTCTATTTCATTTCTATTATATTTAGTTATCTTGTTCTTGGATTAAATTAGCTTTTGTCTTGAATTTCATATCATGAGTGGCTAGTTTAATCTAGTGATTTGGATTGTGTGATTGAATGTTGCTAGTGTGATGATCTTATCTCTATATTTTGGATTTATATGCTTATGTTGTTGGATTATCTATTCTTGTCTATTGATTGTTGTTTTGATGAGATCTTGTTTGGATTTGGCCAATCTAGATGAGAGATTGAGCTCTTGACTCTTTCATGTCTTTGATTAGAGTTAGGATTTGAAGCTTGACACAATCATAGTTCCTATGGACTTCTTAAGAATAGTAGGATAGTGTGTAGCTTATGTGTTTGATAAAATTCCTCTTAGACCTTTGGATTCTTGAAGGCACTCCTTAGTTAAAGAAGCCTTAGTACACAAAGGTGGAAAAGGACTAAGACAACACACTCTTGAATAACCAACATCCTAGCATTCCTGATCCATTACCTTAGTCACACCACAATGCAACATACATGAGCACTATCCAATCCCTAACCCTTTTTACTTATTTACAAACTCTTTTGCTTTACTACTCTCTTGCACTCAAACCAAACCTAATGAACTCCTCTCACTTTCAATCCACCATTCACCGCACTCGAATCCCATGCATGACCCAATCAAGTAAACTCCCGAACACTTGACACACCTCCACGTCCCTCCTTCGAGACCGACACTCGGGGAGTCACTGACTTTCCGTTTTAACATATAAATATCTTTTGACATTTCACCCTATGGACGCAAGTGTTGTCAGACTGGAATAGTCAATACATAAACATAGTCTGAGGCACACAGGCCTGAAAAACGTCTAAACAGATCCAACAAATCACTAGACTAAGCATAAGACGAGGTAGAGCTATCACTAGCGCTCTCGCGGCTCAGTCTACTCCATACCTGGAAAACAGTTAGGAGAACATTAGCAAAGAAATGCTAGGTAATCAACCACTCACACTCGTGAGAAATACATAGTGTAGCATAGGTTGTAAATAGGTTTACACACGCATAGAGAATATATGCACCAACGAAACTGTTCTTTATTTAAAATCAGATGACTCAACCACAACAAGCTGAAAGAATCACAAACAAAAGACATTTCCAAATGAATCCAATACTAAGGAACGAATCCATAATACAACAGTTCAATGATAAGATACTCAATCGAAGCATAAGTTCAACAGGATTATCACAAGTGAAACCAACCAAATCAATCTCACATCACTCCTTTAGAGTGACCCCAACCACGATACGAAGGATAAGATCCCAACCACAGCCACCAAACCATAATACCAAGTCATAAACCAAACTATAATACCAATGTCACCACACAGAGACATAAGCCCAACGACAGAAGCGCGAAGCCCATTACCACAGAGGCACAAAGCCCAACCACAGAGGCATGGAATGCCCATTATCACAGAGGCATAGAATGCCCATTACCACAGAGGCGCAAAGCCCGACCACAGTGGCATAGAATCCCCATTACAACAGAGGCGCAAAGCCTGACCACAGTGACATAGAATGCCCATTACCACAGAGGCACAAAGCCCAAATAATCCCTCTCGTAATCCCAACCACAAGTAAGGCCACAACTCACTCAACCATTTCCCAAAGGGTATTATAGACACAAGAAGCCAAAGAAATACTCAAAGGGACTCAAGGACTCAACATACCAAATTCAGATTCATTCCCACATGAATTACTCAAACCAACCGTACTCAACGCAGAATGTGAATACAGGACATGCTTAGAACAATAACCAAGAATCAACCAACAATACTAGCTCAATAATCCAAGATAAATGACCAATGATCATGGATAATTACTCAACAATCAAGGTAAGATACTCAATAACATGTTCATGACATATTCCAGAATCAAAGATGAAACAACAGAGTCAATGGACCATAAAACAAGTACTAGAACAGAACCCGAAAATGAACTGAAGGAACACGGTGGCGGAACATACTGATCCGTCACCCTCCACCGCCCTAACTAACGGAACACTCCAGCGGATCACCGTGGTCCGCCGTACTCTTCCGTGAGAAGGTACGGGGCTCCCCAGCGTAGTCCTCTCTTCCGCCGACCCAGACCACCAGTACACTTACGAATCACCCATGCGGGACTTATTATACCACCCGAACGCACCGCAAGTGCAACCTAGTACACCACTCCGAGACCAGAATAGAATACACACGATAATCAGTCCAGAATACAGAATAGGATCAGACTACACATATTACACATCTTAGAGGCCAAATAATACATGGAATCCATAACAATAGATACTCATATACATCAAGATGAAAGGATAATGAACATAAGTCCAAAGATCCATAAAATAGATTCAACAATCCAACAAATCAAAGGCTAAACCCCAAGAAATTCCACAGAATTCCACAACACCAAATAATATTCATATATTCAAGAGTGAAAGTAGGTTTTAGTGTAACATGGAAAATTACCTCTTGGAGCTTTAACAATCCAAAGCAATCACCTCTCATATGCTCAATTCCTCAAATCATCATCACCTCCTTGATCATCTTACCCCAAGAAACCCCAAAGAAGAAATAATAAGAACTTGTAAAAAGACTAAGAAATTATGAGATGGAATGCAATCTATCTAAAGATTAGTACTTACCCAAGCACCATAAATCCTAAAAGAACAATCTTGCTTGCGACCTTGCTAGGATGAAGGATGGTGTGTGTGCAGGGTTTTAGGAATGAAAGAGATGATGAAAGTCTTTTGCAGGAGAGGGAAAGAGGCTAGGAAATTATTATTATGAAGCTTTTATATGAACCTTGAAAATCATTACATACATAGTGTATATAACATTAGGGTGTTTAGAGTACAGTATGAGCTCATCCAAAAATGAATGGGCTATATAATTAAATATTAATTCAATTAATTTAATTCACTATAAGGGATGAAAAAGACCCAAATGGAAAATCCCTTACAAAATTAAATCAAGGAATTGGACTCTCTTCTTAATTAAATAAATTAGATTATGAAATACATCTCTATTTAAAGAAACGGAGCCCAATTAATAAAATTAACCACATAGTAGGAATAATTACCAGGGTTCGAGGCATGAATTAAATCTGGGGTATCACAAAGGCCCACACGATTCCTCTCATAATATCAACCACAAGTAAAGCCACAACTCAATCAACCACTCCGCAAGGGTATCCAAGACTCAAGAAGCAAAAGAAATACTCATAAGGACTCAAAGTCTCAACACATCAACTAAGAATCAGAACATGGACACAAGGCATGCACAGAACAATAACCAAGAATCAACCAACCATACTAGCTCAACAATCCAAGATAAATTACCAATGATCATGAATAATTACTCAACAATTAAGGTAGGATACTCAATAACATGCTCAGGACATATTCCAGAATCAAAGGTGAAACAACAGAGTCAATAGACCACAAAAGAGTTATTGGAATAGAACCAGAATTTGAACTGAAGGAATACCCTGGCAGAACACCATGAACTACCACAACCATCCACCCCAATTGACGGAATGCCTTGGCGGAACGCCCTGGTCCGCCGTTCTCTTTCGCGAGGAGGAACGGGGCCACCTAGTGGAGTCCTACATTCCGCCACTCTACTCCACCAATACACTTGCGGATCACCCAGGCGGGACACATTATACAACCTAAATGCACCGCAAGTGCAATCCCAATACACCAATTCCCATACTAGAACAGAATACACGATAATCTAATCCAGTATACAGAATATGATCAGACTACACAGATTACACATCTTAGAGGCCAAATAATAAATGGAATCCACAACAATAAATACTCATATATATCAAGATGAAAGGATAATGAACACAAGTCCATAGATCCAAAATATAGGTTCAGCAATCCAACAAATCAAAGGCTAAACCCCAAAGAAATTCCATAGGATTCCACAACACCACATATTATTCATATATTCAAGAGTGAAAGTAGGTTTTAGTGTAACATGGAAGATTACCTCTTGAAACTTATTAATCTAAAAGCAATCACCAATCCTAAGCTCATCCTAGCAACCATCACTTCTTGATCATCTATCAACCCAAACCCACCACAAGGAGAAGGAAAGAGTTCATAAAGATAGTCAACAAAGGGGAGGAAATGCAAGAAAATGTAGGATCTTACCATGATCTTTGTTTAAGAACAATAAAAGAAGGATCTTTTCTTGAAATCTTGAAGATGAAATGAAGACCAATCTTTGAAGGGAAAATTGATGGGAATGGCGTGAAGAAGAGTAAGGGAAGAGAGAGAGTGTGATCCCTAGATAAGGTTAAGTCTTGAATACATACCACAATACATATATACATATATGAATATATTAGGGTGAAAGATTTAATGAAGAATGTGTGATAAGTGCCAAAAGTAGCCATATTTTAGGGGTCATTTAGGTGTGAAATATGCTATAATATATGTCCATTAGGCCTAGAAACATGCTAAGATAAGGTAATTTCATTAAATATAGGTCTAGGGACTAATCTTGTGTGTTTCATTATAATTTGCACAATTCTTGCACTTCGTAGGGCATTCCGGCGACACTTCAGTAAAACGGACGTAGCCGGAGCTAGGAATGTCCGAATGAGGCGAGGCAGGTGGCTATGGAACCGTATCGTCGAGAGCTACAACATAGAAGAAGACAGAAGAAGCAAACTTCACCACGCACGCTCACACGCGTGTGAGCGGCGTGGTTGCTTACTGGATTGCTCCCACGCACGCTCACACGCGTGTGAGCCGCGTGGACGCGACACAGCGCGAAAATAATTAGGGCAAGATTTTGGGGGCTATATATATGCCCTTTATAGGTCTTTTAGATAGGTTCTCAGCAGCCCCCGATAGCTTTAGATCTGATTTCTCTTTCTATTCCTTCCCCTTTGGGGAGGAAAAACACACTCTTTTCCCTTAGATTAGAATAGATCTTTTAGATTAATTAAGATGGATTGAAGATGTCAAATTCACCATTCCTTTGGTAACATACTCTTTCCATTTAGATTGCTTCTTTAGATTTATTACATTGAGTATTTTGCTTTGTTGTTTGAATGTTTATCATGCTAGAGTAGAGTAGTTTGGGTGTGCCCTTGTTAATCTATGGATTGATGCTTAGATTTTATCTTATGATCTTGAGATTTGTGGGAGTATGATTGATGTTTGTATGGATGATGTTGTTCAATCTTTGCTTCTATTTCCGACCGGGGTAGTTAGTGAACCGACTGGAAGTGAGAGAGTGCGCGATAGCGGCCTCTCACGAGCCCAACTCATCTATATCTCCGCTCTTAATCCGAAAGGATGAGATCCGAGAGGAGTGGTAGGCAAGGTGTTCGATAAAATGGCTCAACCGAATGAGGATTGAGAGTCTGAGTGTGACGCCACTCGGTAGCAATACCGTGACTCCCTAGATCAATCCCGAAACCCAATTCCAAGCTACCTACGATAATCAATCCTTGGGCTTAACTTTGGCATGCACCCCTTCCTTTTACCTTTTGTATTTTCCATCTTATTTTACCTTTAAAACCTTTACCCAGCCAACCATGAACAAAACCTTCCCCTTTGATTCTTGTAACTCTTACCTTTCAACTTCCTAAATGCCACACATATTCGGTTCCCATTCGCCATCCTTGAGAGACACGACACTCGGGGAGTCTTGACTCTTCGTTTTACCACCTTCACATTCACACTCACCATATATCACAACATCAATGTGTTTAAATCTTTATATATAATAATTCTATATACAAGAATAATTATTGGGCCAAATGATTCATCTCTTAAATAAATGAATACATAGAATAAGGAGAGAGCCCATAATAATAGGAATTAAATGTCTTAGAAATAATATATATATATACTAGTATAAGGAATGAGGCTTTTGATTTGAAATTACCTTAGGAAATATTCTTAATTCAAGAATTGGGCTCACTAGAAAGATTGGATTTAATTTTAGAAAATAATCGTGGAGGGTAATTTTGGAATAATTTATTACGGGGTATCACACTCTACCCCCCTTAAAAGGAGTTTCATCCCCGAAGCTCAAAGCCAATCGGGAACGGAATTATGTCAACAAAGTGAAGGTTAAGAGCGCTCAATGACGCAAAGATGATAACAAGCAAATGCGGATTCATGAAGAAGGATTGGATGCCAAAAGATGAGTTCAAAATAGATCAGGGAAAGCCAAGCCAAAGAATATGTTGGGAAAGAGTCCTACTCATCACTCTAAGACTCCAATCTAGCTAATGCCAAACACTAAACTACCCAATCCAAAGCGAGAAAAATAGCACACAACCTAAAAAGAATTCTACCTAAACCTTAAACTTGCCTACCTTGATCAAACAAAGCTGGAAGTGCTTCCTCATCACATCCTCCATATCTTAGGTCGCTCCTTTGGCCACGTGGTTGGTTCACACCGCCTTCACGGACTTCACTACTTTCCGGTGCGCTTCTCTTGACTAGGTGACCAAAATTCTTATCGGCTTCTCTTCATAAGATAGAGCATCTTCAAAGGTTACGACTTCAAGCTGGATATCACGAAGCGCATCATGCACATATTTCTTTAGTAACAAAACGCGAAACGCATCATGCATCTGGTTTAACTTGGTCGGCATATGACTTCTATTGGTCATGGGCGACTTTCATTCTTTCTCGAATCAACTCAACTTTTCTGATGACACTTACAGACACTACGGTCTTAGGGTTACCCGATTTACCAAATCTTCCTAACCGAACGGGCTTCTATGCTTCATTTCTTTGACCTTCTGACAGCTTAGGCGTTTTACTTGCGAAATCTGCCACCTCTTTCGCCATGCTCGGCTACCAAAATGGTTTCTTGACATCTTTGCCATCAACCAGACTTATTCTTCTCTTGTTTAGTTCTGCATCTTTAGATTACCCACTCTTGATCTAGGCAATCAGAGATGGCACAATTCTCATGCCATATAGCCTAATCTTGGCACCAACCTGACCTTGGTCCTTCACATCAAGGTTCAATGTTTGGAAAATCCTTACTTAGAAACGAGTTTGAAAAGACAGAAAGGGTTTTTCAATGATAGGGTATTCAGTTCTTAATGAAAAGAAAGAAGTTCGGCTTCGAGAGGAGATAGGAGTTAGGTCTAAAATAGATAGAAGGGATTCCTCAATGAAAGGATATTTGGGATCTCAAGGAACAAAGAAGAATTTGGCTTTAAGGAGGATAAGAAGTCTCTTATCTTTACGCGATCTCCTCGGTTTGACAATTTGCTCATGGCACTCTGACCGGTTGATGGTCTTGATTGTGCTTCTCACGCAACGTGAATCGACAATTCAAATCAACTTTACTACATAGTCTATGACAAAATTTATCTTTACCACTATAGGGGGAGCCACTCGCGACGAATCACGAATATCCTTCTTCACTAGACTCTAAACTCTGTTCTAATTTAGGTGGCCAAGCCAACCTAGAAGCTACTTCTCGAGCATTCCTTATTAATCATTAGCGCCATGATTGCTCATCCAAGACATTATTGGCAATTGCTCTCCTTCATGATCACCATGCCGCTAAACCATGATGTTCTTGTCCAACTAACTCGCAACCTATGATGTTAATCTCCTTTACCTTTGTTGCAACATCAACATCTACACCATCCCATAACAGATGCAAAAGTTAACGGATCACTGATCGATACAAAATGAGAGGTTCCTAGGGGAGTTCATGAAAAGGTAGGATCAATCAGAAAGGTATCGCTTGATCCAACAAGGAGATTCGCCTATGATTATCGGTGACCTTAGGAACTAAGTTTACTTCCTTGTACTTTAAAACATTGAAGCCCTAAAGCCAACACACCGCTTATACCTTCTTTAGCATCAAGAATTCTTGCTCTTTTGATCATACAAGATCTTATGAGGAGTCCTTTGTTTACTGGACTGGTAATCATCGTTGTAGGATGGTTCAATCAAGTCTTGTCATTCATCTTGGGAGCCTTGCAGGTTAATAGCGCGAATATGTATCAACTCATCCTTCCAGTCTTCAATGGTTCTTCTTGTCGGTCATCTAGAGGTAGGGGAATCTTTACATAAGGTAAGGGCTCTAGATTCTTCTTCTTTGACTGATTGATCGTCAATGGTACTTTCCAAAGATGAGATATTACCAAAGCTTTTCCTAGGGTTGACTTCTTAAAGCGCTTCATGGTGATTTGTTGCATGCTCCTCACGTGCCTTTGCTTACTTGCTCGGTAAGCCAAGTCTTGTTCGCGATCACCGATCTTGTGGTCTTCATACATTAGTCAACTATAATCCAGCTTTATTTTCTCTTATCTTGGTCAATGGTAAGTCTTCTATGACGATCCACTGATGCATAATCTAACCCTACTAGGACCATCCAATGATTGAGCTAGTCCTTAGGTTTACTTCTGCCGGCCTTAATCTTTTGGCGATTTGGTCTTCTACTAGCCAGCTTAGCCGCTCCTTATTCCTTTCTTGCCACCGAGGTTACTTTCTTAAGTCCTTATACAAGTTGTCACTTCCAAGGTGCACCGAATAAGTTGCACGAGGTCCTTACTTCCTAATTCACTTCTTAGTTGCTTAGTGCTTCATGGGGTTAGACAACTTGCTTACGAAATTTCTTCTTATCTTCAGGGGACTTAGGGATCCAAGTTTTCCTTTTAACTCCTTCTTGGTCTTCATTACTTCTAGGTTCGCCACTACTTAGCTTGTTCCTTCGTATTTGCTTCAGAGGTAGGTAGGACTACCTTAAGGTCTACGAATCACGACCCCAAATTCTAATTCTTTAAGCTTCATTATTGTCGAGCTTAGCTCGCACGGGATTCTTCATCAATGATCCAGAAGCTTATACTTGGCGTGCTTTAACTCTTTATTGGAGCGTCGGCATCTGCCCTTGCCGTTCCCTCATGACCGAGGGTCTTCGAGTGTTTAGCCTTCGAGCTCCAACCTCTTTCTTCGTCTCTTATCTAACTTCAGCTGCACGGAACTTGTTTTCCAAGTCTAGAGATTAGCGACGGTCTCGTGGACGATGCTACATGCGCGAAGACACCGATTCCGGGGAGCGTAGACTACTACCGATGACTCCGAGCCGCGAGTAGATTAGTCTTCTTCAACGAACCGCCTAATATTCTGATTGTCTAGACGCATACGATGCATCCCATCGTTTCGCATCGATAGACGTCCGATTTCTTATTCTTACTCTAAATCAGGCTATTCTAGCGAATCTAAAACGAATCAACTTATTTAATAACGATTAAGAACTTACCACAAAGGTGCGCGCTCGCAGGGTACAATAACCACAAGGGCACGCTACAAACAACAAGATAGTGAAATACAAATAATTCAAACAAATAAAGCGCGTCCTCACTGCAAGCCCTAAAATTCACACATCCTAGGATTCTCAATCACCTTAATTTCTACTGATCAAGTCCTAGACTCTCAAGTTCTCAAGTCTTAGGGTCCCCTACTTAGACCTCAACACAGGCTTTGATACCAATTGTGACACCCCTAAAATTTTCACGCTGAGATAGGCAAATACTTAATATAAAGCTAGCAAATCTCAGAACTAAGACAGAATAAAGCGGAAGCAATACTAGTACTCAGAGGGTGTCATGCCACATCTAAGTAAATCAACACCTAGATGTTAAGGCCAAAAATCCACAAACAAATCCATCAAAAGTAAGCATCATTGCGTAAGTCAATACAAAATCAGAGTCTAAGGCGCACAGGCCTGAAATGTCTAACAACTAACAAACTGCTAAGCTACTCATAAAGCAGGGTAGATATAATGCTAGTGCTCTCACGGCTCAAATCTACTCCATACCTGGAAAACAATTAGTAAAACATTAGCAAAGGAATGCTAAGTAATCAACCACTCACACTCATTAGAAATACATAGTAGAGCATAGGTTGTAAATAGGTTTACACACGCGTATAGAATATACACGCCAACGAAACTGTTCTTTATGTAAAATCAAATGACTCAACAACAACAAGCTGAATGAATCACAAACCAAAGACACTTCCAAGTGAATCCAATACTAAGGAACGAATCCATAATACAACAGTTCTACAACATGACTCCATCAAAGCATAAGTTCAACAAGGTAACCACAAATGAAAGCAACCAAACACAATCTCACATCACTCTCTCGGAGTGATCCCAAACCAAGATACAAAGAATAAGATCCAAACCACAACCACCAAACCATCACACACACCATAATACCAAACCATAATACCAATATTACATCACAAAGGCATAAAGCCCAACCACAGAGGCACAAAGCCCATTACCACAGAGGCACAATGCCCGACTACAGAGGCATATAATGTCCATTACCACAGAGGCACAAGGCCTGACCACAGAGGCACAAAGACCGACCACAGAGGCATATAATTCTCATTACCACAGAGGCACAAGGCTGTGACCCCCTTAAAATTTCACGCTGAGATAGGCATAAACTTAATATAAATGCTAGCAAATCTCAGAACTAAAACAGGATAAAACGGAAGCATACTAGTACTCAAAAGGGTGTCATGCCACATCTAGGTAAATCTGAGCCTAGATGCAAAGTCTAAAAATCCACAATACTAATCCATCAAAGTAAATATGATTGGAATAGTCAATACATAAACATAGTCGTCTGAGGCACACAGGCCTGAAAAACGTCTAAACAGATCCAACAGATCACTAGACTAAGCATAAGACGAGGTAGACCTATCAGTATCACATCTGTTACTTGCATATGACACACTATGTGGGTGTGTGTGTGTTTAGACACCTTAAATGGTCTCACCTCTATCACATCTGTTACTTGCATATGACTAAGCAGTTTGTCCATTTTATCAATTTCACTTAGTTACAACTTTAAACTTTAAATAGAGGAAAAAATAACTTGAATTGGTTATATTATCGTATGTATATATATTTGTTCCCTCTTTGTATGTGGGTAGTCAAATGTATTTCGATATTTAATTGTTGGTTGTGTATTATTATGATGAAGGAAAACCAGGAGGTAAGGCTATTTTAATAAAATCTATTTTACAATCAATTTTTTTGCATGTGATTTCTGCTATTACAATTAAGAGTTGCTACCTTTATTTTGACTTTACTATCTGAAATTTATTATTTTTTGTGATTGTTTGCAGATTGACTGCACACTTCCTCCTGTGGTCAATTGTTGGTGGCAATATGCAGATAATAATTTGAAAAGATGTAATAGTTTGGAGATTAAATAAGAAGTTAAATTCTATATATTCATGAATGAATTCTCTTCATGAAATGTGTATACGTTTTTCAACAATTATCTTACCAACTTGCAACAATATATATATATATATATATATTTCACTACAAAGGGATTCTCTGTAGTGAAATGATTTTTTTTTTAATTTCTTGCCTCTAGTTTTCCGACCACCTTTGTGGTCGGAAATTTTGGACTTGCCATGGTCGCTCTGTTGGTCATTTTTTTCCGATCACTTCCTCCGGTGGTCGGAATTAGCGACGAGGGTTTTTCCGGACCCAAATTGGTCGGAACAGGCATTTCCAACCTAATTAAAGCCATTTCCGACCACTTTTAGGTGGTCTGAAATATTTCCCTAAAGCTTCATTTATTGATGCTACTATGGGTAACTGCCCATGTTTCTGTTGGCATAGTATAATGGCTGCTCATGGTTTAATCTGTAGTGGTATAAGACGCAGGATTGGTGATGGTAACTCTACCTGGTTACCTGATGATCCAGATCAATGGTTCATACATCATACCCCTATGCCTTATCAAATGAGGGGCTCCAGGATTTCAGGCTTGATTGATCAGACATCTAGTACTTGGGATTTGGCAATTTTGAGAGACATTTTTAGCCCAAGTGATATGGGCAGTATTTCTACAGTTCCGGCCTATTTGCCCGACCTATTGTGATTCTTGGTATTGGTATGGAGATCCTTGGTTGTTACTTGCTAAAGAGCGAGTACAGGCTCATTATGTAATACCCCGAAATTTTAAAACCCAAAAATTTCTTTTTATTAAGATTATCTCGGATTTATTATTAAATCCAAACATTTTCAAGAATATTTCGTTATAATTATGTACCTTTCAAAACAATGGTTGTTTCGCGAACTCTGGACCAACGTATTTCAAATCAAGTTATTGTTTTAAAAAGGGGTCCAGATGTTGTTTGAAATTAACCTATTGTAAAATTTTTATCTCAAAGGATTATTTTGTGCAAAAATATTAATATTAATATTTTTGGTACCAAGCTTATGAGATAAGATTCATCCATATTTTATTATTATTTTAGTAATATTATTATTATATATAATTATGGATAAGTATCCATATATTATAATATTATTATTATATAGATTTGGATGGATAGGTATCCATATATTATATTATTATTATTATTATTATTATTATATATCCTATTTCGTATATATATATATAATGTGATAAGATGAGGATTAACTCCATTTATTCATCTTCATCCCTAATTGCCGTGAGAGAGAGAGAGAGAGAGAGAGAGTTTCCAAGCTTTGATCGCGATTTGTTCGGTAAAATTTATATTTAATCGGTTAAAAGTTATATTTTTACTCCTAGTTCATAGTTTTGGGTAGAATTTTGTTGAATCATATTTGTATTATTGTGCTCTATGTTAGGATTTTAAGAGCAAAGGTTGAATCCCGAGCTTCAATCTTCGAATTTCTTGTGTTCGTAGTGGGATTGAGGTAAGTTACCCCTCAAGTTGGAATTATAGCTACTCAAAGTAGGTAATTGGTGAATTAATTTCCAATCCATGAAGTTGTATGTAATTTGTGAATATTTTGTGTATTGGACATGTTGTACACATAAATTAGTAGTATATATAAATATATTGTGTATGTGTGTGTGACGTGATAGATATATATATATGGTGTATGTGTGTGATATTTATATATTATGTACGTGTGTGTGTGTAGTATATATATTATATATGTGTGTGTGTGTAGTATATATATTATGTACGTGTGTGTGTGTAGTATATATATTATGTGAGTGTGGGTAGTATATATATATTATGTGTGTGTGTGTATTATATATATTACGTGTGTGTGTGTATTATATATATTATGTGTATGTGTGTGTGATATATATATCTCTATAATATATATTATGTACGTGTGTGTGTGTATTATATATATTATGTGTGTGTGGGTTATATATATATATATTACATATGTGTGTATTATATATATATCACGTGTGTGTGTGTTATGTATATATATTACATGTGTGTGTGATATACATGTATGTATGTTACGGGGGTGTGTAATATATATATATACATTACGTGTGTGTGTGGTATAATATATATATATATGATGATATATATATATACCGTAACACATATATATTATGTTGTAAAATATATGTATTATCCATATACATTATATCACGTACCATATACCTTTTGTATACCTATATTATATGTTATATTACCAATTGCATGCTATCGATATATATTATATTATATACCGTATATATATGATATATATGAGTATAGGTATGTTAATGTGATATATGTATAGGTATAGGTAGTGTATGTGAACTATGTGTTGTGAACGTGAATGAGTTAATAAAGTGCGTGGTAAGCATAGGAAAGAATTTGATAGTGTAATCATGCCATGTTGGTTGTTGTCGTGATATGTGAACTTATGTACTACATGTTGAAGAGTGTATGAGTAGGAAAGGTGAGCGTATTGTCGGAACAAGAGTAGTTAATGTCTAAAATGAATAAAACCTTAGTTTCAAGAAGTTACGAGGACCTTGTTGTCTTTTTACCTCGGGCTATAATTACCGAAGGTCGTCATTGATATATGTACGGTTGTATTCGTACTTTGGCGAAGTCTATTCGCCGAGTCTCTACGTCACTCATGTATGGCTAGACTGTGGGGGTGTGCACACTTAAGCGTATTGACTCCGTCGTCTCCGGGTTGGTGTCATTTTAATGGACCTAGGCGGGGCCACACTAGGGGCCATTCTAATGAACCTTCGTCCAAGGGACCGAGAAGAGAATTTGGGTAATGACCGCAAGCCCAAGTTCCAGGTTCATTCGGTCAACCGACAAGGAATATTCAACATTTCCTATAAGGCCTCATACTTTGAAATGAAACTAAGTCGAGTTTTCATAAGTAATGGTTGAATCAATGTCTATGATGAAATGGGTGATGCTAGCTCCAAGAAGCTAGACGTTTGATGTCTAAGAATTGGGATATAGTGAAGTTGTCAGGTATGGTTGTGGAAATTCGCGTGTGTGTAATGTGAATATGATTAAATTTATGCTTATTTGTTTATATTATCGTAATTTACCAGCATGAAAGCATATCAGTCATTAGGAAATTCTATGCTATGGTCATTTGGTAAGTTAAAACATCTTTACCTATGAATGAGAAGCTTATGGGTTCTTACTTAGCCGTCGTGCTAACGGGTGCTTCATTGTTGCCCTTTAACAGATGTCATCCAGCAATGAGTCGTATAGTTCGGTAACTTCACCGAACTATAATGGCTCAGTTTTTGGATATGGAGTCTATGTACAGCATATGATAGGGGAGGACCCCTACGTACCCGGCTACACTCTGCTAGCTCCTGACGATTCCTTCTCACTATCCAGCTCTCTTGTGTCTCTGGTAGATGCTCATCCGGCTCGGTGGGGCTACTACCCAATAGAAGTTTTACCGGGTAGCGACCCCCTAGAGTTCATTGTACATTACCCATATCTCTGGGATCCCACTCCTCCCGAGGGAGAATGGTCTATGGTCATGGTCACTGATCGCTCCTTGGATCACCTTATGTGGTTGGAGGGCGAATGTCATCTAGTTTGGGGAGAGTTTGAGATCCCAGTGTATCGTATGATCTGATAGGGGGTGGAGGTCAAGTCGGGATAGTCTAAAACTCTCTTTTTGTGTACATATTCTGCAGCAGTCTTAGTAGATCAATTGCCAAACTTGGGCATTGTGGTTGTATATATATATATCTAAAGTATGTTTTGGGGTTCTAAGGATGTCGTTATCACTCCTATGAACCTATATATATATATATATATATATATATATATATATATATATATNCCATGTTGGTTGTTGTCGTGATATGTGAACTTATGTACTACATGTTGAAGAGTGTATGAGTAGGAAAGGTGAGCGTATTGTCGGAACAAGAGTAGTTAATGTCTAAAATGAATAAAACCTTAGTTTCAAGAAGTTACGAGGACCTTGTTGTCTTTTTACCTCGGGCTATAATTACCGAAGGTCGTCATTGATATATGTACGGTTGTATTCGTACTTTGGCGAAGTCTATTCGCCGAGTCTCTACGTCACTCATGTATGGCTAGACTGTGGGGGTGTGCACACTTAAGCGTATTGACTCCGTCGTCTCCGGGTTGGTGTCATTTTAATGGACCTAGGCGGGGCCACACTAGGGGCCATTCTAATGAACCTTCGTCCAAGGGACCGAGAAGAGAATTTGGGTAATGACCGCAAGCCCAAGTTCCAGGTTCATTCGGTCAACCGACAAGGAATATTCAACATTTCCTATAAGGCCTCATACTTTGAAATGAAACTAAGTCGAGTTTTCATAAGTAATGGTTGAATCAATGTCTATGATGAAATGGGTGATGCTAGCTCCAAGAAGCTAGACGTTTGATGTCTAAGAATTGGGATATAGTGAAGTTGTCAGGTATGGTTGTGGAAATTCGCGTGTGTGTAATGTGAATATGATTAAATTTATGCTTATTTGTTTATATTATCGTAATTTACCAGCATGAAAGCATATCAGTCATTAGGAAATTCTATGCTATGGTCATTTGGTAAGTTAAAACATCTTTACCTATGAATGAGAAGCTTATGGGTTCTTACTTAGCCGTCGTGCTAACGGGTGCTTCATTGTTGCCCTTTAACAGATGTCATCCAGCAATGAGTCGTATAGTTCGGTAACTTCACCGAACTATAATGGCTCAGTTTTTGGATATGGAGTCTATGTACAGCATATGATAGGGGAGGACCCCTACGTACCCGGCTACACTCTGCTAGCTCCTGACGATTCCTTCTCACTATCCAGCTCTCTTGTGTCTCTGGTAGATGCTCATCCGGCTCGGTGGGGCTACTACCCAATAGAAGTTTTACCGGGTAGCGACCCCCTAGAGTTCATTGTACATTACCCATATCTCTGGGATCCCACTCCTCCCGAGGGAGAATGGTCTATGGTCATGGTCACTGATCGCTCCTTGGATCACCTTATGTGGTTGGAGGGCGAATGTCATCTAGTTTGGGGAGAGTTTGAGATCCCAGTGTATCGTATGATCTGATAGGGGGTGGAGGTCAAGTCGGGATAGTCTAAAACTCTCTTTTTGTGTACATATTCTGCAGCAGTCTTAGTAGATCAATTGCCAAACTTGGGCATTGTGGTTGTATATATATATATCTAAAGTATGTTTTGGGGTTCTAAGGATGTCGTTATCACTCCTATGAACCTATATATATATATATATATATATATATATGTATATATATATATATGTTTGGAATGTTTAACTTATACCTCCGTTGTCGAGTCAGATAGTTATGAGTTGTTACAGGTGTATGGGAAGCATGTGTAGGTCAGGAAAATTAGCCTGTGCACCTAGGGAGGAACCGCTAAAGGTTAGCCGGGTTCGACCTAGGTGTGGCCGTGATGCTCCCGGTTGT
Source organism: Ipomoea triloba (assembly GCF_003576645.1). Taxonomy (NCBI): domain Eukaryota; kingdom Viridiplantae; phylum Streptophyta; class Magnoliopsida; order Solanales; family Convolvulaceae; genus Ipomoea; species Ipomoea triloba. The sequence continues at coordinate 7,223,768 of NC_044919.1, read as the reverse complement.
AGGTGTAACACCCCAATTTTCAACTCTTACATTAATTACAAATCAATATTCATATGCTGCGGAAGCTTACATCTTATCAGCAGAAAACTGGGTGCTACCGCCACACTTAGAGTGAATTCTATCACCTCTTTGACAAACTCCACTCTAAGTGCACAGGCTAAACTTACAACATTAACAACAATCCTTGTCTACATCAAAGAGTAGACCCCAACCTGCACTTCCATCCTATTTAGAGCTCATCGGCTACAAGAGTCCACACTAAACTGCATCTGATAAGAACACATTGAAGTGCAGTTAGCGCGACGGCTAAGTAAGGATATCCGTTGTCACTTAAAAGTAGACAAAGGTTTGAAAACACGCATAAAAGGATTTTGGTAACTTGTACCCAATTGATGAGGTTTCACCTGCAAATAAGTTAACAATAAAGACTTTGCATAAAAAAAAAAGAGTTTAGTGAAGCAACATCCACCTGTCTCGTAAGACAAAATCATTTCTTTCTCAGCTTTAAAACTTCCTTAGTTTCTTTAGGAAATTCTCATCACTTTTCACTTTTCAAAGAGAGATCACCCACAACCTTTGGGTATTTTCACTTTTCACCATCTCTTTTCCGTAGTTACGGCGTAACTACATTCATATTTCGAAATCCACTTAGTCCTAGATAGAAAGTGTGAAGCCTCTGGAGTATTCTTTCTCCACTTTTAACTGACCACTTGGATCGTTCAACTCGGGTTCAGTGGTCATCGCCCGGTCTAATACTGATCCCCTGGACTTATAGGAGCGTTAGAATGATTCCTAGCTAGCCTCACTAGGTTCATAAGAACGACTCCTACCCGAAAATAGAGTTACTATACTTAAGTGTGCACACCCCCGCAGGAGACCCTTTTCCTTCCGGGTGATATAGTACTCGGCGAATAGACTTCGCCCACAACAGTATGAACTGGTCATACAATAACATAACCACCATACGAGAAAGGCACTTTAAGCTCTTTATCCCGTAGGCTACAAGACAAGGTCCTTCACCACTTTTACTAGAACGAAGGGTTTGAAAACATTTTCCTTCCTTCAGTTTTCTTGCTCAAATCATTTCTTTTGGACATATTTCACAATTGAGTCCAATACTTAAAATTGGCTACCTCATTAGCCCCTGAAGGATTTTCAAAACACTTTCAGCACCCGCAGGCTTTTCAAACATCATTTTCTCATCAATCAAGTGAGGTACACACTCACTAAAAAAAATGGTATTTGCCTCAAAAATAAGGTTTTGACAACCTATATACCAAAATAGCGTACGTTTTTCAACGTAAGTTTTATAAACATTTTTACTTGCCCTAAGGCTTTTCAACATAGTTCCCAAAACCATTTTGGAAGAAAGCACCTCTGAACACAAGCTGGACACACATCGGATACTTATGTATTCTACTAACACTACATATATCCATTCTCAATACTATTATTATAATAGTACGAACCCATAGTCAATCATTTATGAATCAATCGATTCATAGCACCATTAATATTAACATCCTTAACCTTGTTCCTTATCAAGAATTTCTGTCCCTATTACAATCCAATCATCATCGGTGATCCATAATCACGGTTCCACCATTAACTACTAATAGATAGTTGTCCTTTTCACTATCGTCATCAACAACTTCCACTATCATTAACACCATTATAACTTAAGGAAATCACACATCCATAATCGATACTTAGTCACCCATAATCCAACAATTGACCTTAATCACTCTTAAGCATTAATTATTGTCATTAGTAACTACTAACCTTGTAATTCATCATCGACAACAAGTCAACAACATTATAACATCATTATCAAGCCATCGAAAGCATTAACACCATTAGATCGTAACTTGAGGTAAAGTCATTACCTAACCATAATCCAAAGTCGTTCAACAACTATTTCCTCAAAATTCACCATATACAATCTTTATCTCAATATTTCCATATAACAATTTCCTTAATAAACATCGTAATATCATCACCACTCAAAATTCCTTTAAACCATAGTATCTTTACCAAAGAGATATTTTAAATCCTCAAGTAAACACCAACAATCCCCAAAAATAAGAATCACTTCCAAGTTCTTAAAATAATAACCAAAGAGAGAATTCCAACCTCTCCAAATAAATTCTAAAAGAGTAATTCCAATCTTTCAACATAACCACCAAATAGAGAGTATTGCCCATAACAAAGATCTCACAATAATCACCAAAGATAATCCTTCAAATAATTAGTCCCACCTTGATAATATATTAATTACCATTGCGTCTATTCATCCAGTCATTAAACCTTAATAACTATTATCAGTCCTTAATCACTATAATTAGAGCTTAATCACCTCCTGAACTCCACTGTTAATCCATCATTAATTACTAAGTCCTTAATTAAGCTCTAATTACTATCTATGATCATTACAATCATCAGTAATATCCATCCTAACTTTATCACCATTTCATAACCCATGTATCAACATGTTATAACATCATCATCATTCTCATAACCTCTTAGGTTCATTACAACCCCATCATCTAAACATCAATAATAATAATCAAAGCTTATACAATTTGATCTTACTCTCGAACCTACTGGACTCCACTGGACGCGCAGTGGACGCGCGTCCAGGGCCGCGTCCAACACGTTCCGCCTATTCTGGACAGTAATTCAGCTTGGCGCAGTCCGAAAGATTGAGCCGGTAAAAATAGTTCCCGAACTCTTTTTCACTTGAAATTTTTATGGTAGAACCCCAACTCATAGTACTTGATGTCCGTGAAACGTTTTGGTCATTTTGGTTCGCGAATAAACACAGAAAATTCCATTTTTGCCCTTGGCAGTGTGCTGTCCGGAATTTTTTCTCTCTGGACCAGTTTTGGAGAAAAATTCGAAAACATACTTATACTACTCCGATCATTATGAAATTTTATAGGCAGGTTCTACACTTATAGAACTACATGTCTAAAAAAAATAGGATCAAAATACCTTACCAATTTTTCCCAATAAATCTCGGAAGTTACTGCCAGAATCTATCCTGATTTCTTTCAATATTTCCACAAGTATAAGCCTATGTGGACATAAATATAACATATACATGCATATCCAAGCTATGAACATGTATACAAAAATATTTCCAAAGCTCAAAAACACCATATTTCAACCAAATAATCAATTATCCAAATTCAAGTGACTAATCCAACTTAAGGGATTCCTTACCTCAATCGGGTTTCTAATCCTTGTAGAAGACTTTTGGAGTTGATTCCTCCAATTTCACCTTAAAATCCTAGGATCAAAATCAACACCATAACAACAAATATAAAGAAACTAAGCTTAGATTCAAGTGCTAGGAAGGAATACAAAGCTTTCTACCGAATAAAATTGGAATCTTACCGAACAATTTGAGAGTTGTGAACAAAGCTTGGCTATGGTTTTAATGGAGGAAAATGGTGAAAACCATCTCTCTTTCTCTCTTTGTGATTTCGGCAATGGGAAGAAGAAAAGGGAAACAAATGGCTTTTATACTCACATCACACATAATTGGCTTATGTGATAAGATTAAGAAAAAAATAATAAAATAATAAAATATCTTCCAACTTATCAGTTGGGGTCCAAACAGATAAAGTTTCGGTAGAAAATAATCCAGATAGAATAATTTCCGAAACTAAAAATTTATTCCAGACTAACCCTCAAAATTGGGCTAGGTTCGGTACACCGCGAAATTTAGCAATGTACGATCAAAATAAATTTTCGCTGCTATGAGCTGATTTAATTAAATAGGAAATTAAAGAATAATAGTATGGTGTCTAATAATTCATTTCCTAGGACAAACGGGTCCGAACACCAGCTCCTAAAATTTTTACGGTTCGTGACCGGTACGTAGGTTCGCAGCTTAATAACAACTATACTCACTTATAAAAATTCTTTTGAAATATCTGAAGATCATAACTTAGGAATGTCAACGCCTTAGGATAATGTTAATAAAATACGGGGTATTACAGTAGGGTTGACCAACCCAGGGTGTCACACATTATGGTTAATTTCACCTCTTTACGTGCTGGATTTTATGAATGGTATGCTTTATGGAAATTGATAGTCCCTCTTAAGTGGAGAACGTTTTTATGGAGAGCAATGAATGATATCCTCCCCAACACCACAAACTTGATCTTGAAAAGGGTATATGTAGTCATGTAAACCCTTCATGCCCTATATGTGGTTACCCTCATGAAAATACCATGCATGCTTTGTTTTTGTGTGACTTCGCCAAGCTGGTTTGGCGCGAATCTACCATAACAATTCCAAGTGCGGATGGCATTTCTTTTCCGATGTGGTTGTCTAAAGCCTTTGGGAGTTTGATCGATGAATTACTTGTGTTGGCAGTGGCAGTCATGCATCAGGTTTGGAAGGCACGGAATGGTGCAGTTTGGGACACAACATTGCCTGTCTTAAGGAGATCCTGGTTGGCAGCCTTAGCTTCAGCCACGTCCTGGCGCCAAGTCCACGTCCGCAGCATTGTTATCGGTCAGCAGCTTCTTGGTGGTTCGTCAGCCGCCGCTCACGTTGCTCTTGCGTTGCGTTGCCAGGTGCTACTTCGATGCGAGTTATATTCTGGCCACAAAGAAAGCGTCGTTCGGTGCCGTCCTACTGTCGCCAGAAGGTCGCTTCATTATTGCAGCAGTGAATGGACACCTGCCGAGTTGCATTTCTCCCCTCATATCCCAGTCTTTAAGCATGCAAAGAGGCGTTGTCTTGGCTCAGGGATCGGGATGCTTTGTCTGTTGAGCTCACCTCAGATTGTTCAACCCTTCATCACTTTTTATCGTCTACACACATTGATCTTTTCCCCTATCTTGACTATTCTATTGATGCTTATAGGTCTACTAGTTATCACACACGCGTTGCGCGATTAAACCAACGCCTAATGCGTATTTTTAAATTAGTGTTCCTTAATTGGTTAAAGTAGTCATATAATAATGAGTGAGAGAAAAAATGGTAAATTAATAAAAATCAAAGAAATAATCTCGATGGTTATTTATTTTAATAAAACATAACGAAATTGTAAATAGCTAAATTGCAACTAAAGTAAGTAGAAAAAAACACTTACATGGGAACAAATGGCGTGTCATCATTGTCACTTGTTTGGACACCGGTCCGACCATTTAAAATCCATGTGTAATTGTATTTGTGATCATGTACTTTATAGTTCGTCCGGACAGGTTTGACAATGACATTTGAGATGATGTACCATTTGTTGGTTTGTAAAGTGATATCATACATTCCAATGTCATTATCAAACACTATTGATTGAACCTGAGTTCTTTGCATTTAGATATAGCATTTACAATGATGTTGGTGGTGAATGAGAGCATCTTCATAATAATAATAATACTAATAATGGTAAAAATAAAATAATAATAAGAATAATAATAATAATAATAATAAAGGGAGAATTTTTTTACTATATACCTACTGTTTCATCCTCAAGTACGATGAGCATATACTTTTTCTCATGCGTTCCAATAGTGTTTTTTGGTTCGTTGTTTTTAATGACATGAAATGTACAACTCCAGCCCACAGTTTGTGTGTCAATATCAATTAACTTTATTGCACTTGTCATGACTAATATCCTTGTGCCATGAGAAATATGTTCATAAAGGATGTTATGAAATAATATAATGGGAACCACAACGTAAATTCAAAAACCATAGATTAGGGAGTTAGGAGTAACTAAAATGTGTGGATTATAGAGGAATATAATGAGAAGCACAACATTACATACAAGGATACAAGTATAGATGAACAGATTATACAATAAATATATTTACATAACGATATTGAAGTTATATTAATTAATGAGTATACCATCATTGATTTAAAAAAAAAAACTGTAATCATTATGAGTACAAATACAAATAATAGAATTAGCATGATAATATATTGACAATCATACCTATAGAATGTCAAGTAGATGGTGTGTTGCAGAATATGTTAGGTTTAGTTTTAGGTGAATACCAGTGAGAAGGGGAGGGGTTTATATACGGTTTTTTTGGGTAGAATAATGGTTTAGTTAGGAATCTATACAAAATTGTATTATAGAATCCCATTAAAACTTCACTATTCTAATTTTATGTTAGGAATCCATACAGAATTGTATTATAGAATATTGCCAATTTGTTTGAAAACTGCAATAAAGAAACAAATTGCCTAAAGAATTTAATGTTAAACTTCCGTTATATTTAACAGAAAGAATTTGGTAAAATTATAAAGGATTAGGATATATTAGGAATTTAATTGGAGATTGCACAATAAGAAGAACACAAAGTACAATATGTTATAGCAGACTATTTGATGTTCTGAGTATGTGTGGTGAGGTGGAATGTGGTATGGAAGTGGTAAAACGAAGAGTCAAGACTCCCCGAGTGTCGTGTCTCTCAAGGAAGGCAGGTTTGTAGTCGAATGTATGTTGACTTTTAAGAGGTTGAAGGTTAAGAGTTACAAGAATGACAAGAACATGAAAGCATATGTGCAAGGAAATTGGAAATATAAAAATAGTAAAAGCAAGAATAAGGGAAAAATGGAGATTGGGGCTCTTGGCTAACATATATGGTCTAAGATTCTATCGGTTATGCGAGCATATGCCTCGGATTTAACAAGGGAGTTTTAGGCACATCACCGAGTGGCGTCACACTCGAACTCCCTGACAATGCTTGTTTGTATTGTGGTGAGTGGATGTGAAGGTGGAAGTGGTAAAACGAAGAGTCAAGACTCCCCAAGTGTCGTGTCTCTCAAGGATGGCGAATGGGAACCGAATGGGTGTGTTGGCATCTAAGAGGTTGAAGGAAAAGAGTTACGAGTTTTGCTAAGGGTTGGATTCATTTTAGGAAAGGGGAAGGTTGGTAGTGGTTATGTAAAATAAATAAAAAGGAGGAGATCGGGGCTTTAGGCTTCTCTATGTGGTCTATCTTTGGATGGGTTTGTGAGCACGAGATGTGGAATAGACTAGGGAGTTCATGGCACATCACCAAGTGGCGTCACACTTTGGACTCCCACATCCTCATTCGGTTGGGGCATTTCATCGAACACTTTGTATACCACTCCTCTCGGATCTTGTCCTTTCGGACTAAGAGCGGAGATGTGGGTGAGTTAGACTCATGAGTGGCCGCTATCGCGCACACACTCACTTCCTTTGGGTTTGCTACCTAATGTGGCCACAAAAGGCACAAAGCTTGAAGAACATCATCCACACAAGTTCATCATCCAACAACAAAGCAACTCACAATTCAAAGCAATAATATTAAATATCCACATAGATCTACCTTGGGGCCACCAATCCCCTATCTAATCTACTCTATCATGCTAAAGAAACAAGAAAAGAATGGAAATCTCAAAGAAACAAGTATTGATTTAGAAATTAGAGAGAATAGTTACCAGCCTTAGAAAGGGGATCCTTACAATCTTGATCTTGAAATCCCAATCTTTAATCTTTCCCTTGGATCTAATCTAAACTATGAGAGAAAGGAATTTTCCCCCAAGAGGGGAGAAACCCCTCTAGATCTATTCTACTCTATTCTATGAATTTTCTGATTCCTTATGGTTTAGGGCAAGAGGGATTTATATGGGTGACAAAAGGGAACAAATTTCCCAAAATGGCCCTTTGTAACACCCCAATTTTCAACTCTTACATTTATTACAAATCAGTATTCATATGCTGCGGAAGCTTACATCTTATCAGCAGAAAACTGGGTGCTACCGCCACACCTAGAGTGAATTCTATCACCTCTTTGACAAACTCCACTCTAAGTGCACAGGCTAAACTTACAACATTAACAACAATCCCTGTCTACATCAAAGAGTAGACCCCAACCTCAACTTCCATCCTATTCAGAGCTCATCGGGCTACAGGAACCCACCCTATATAACATCTGTTAACAGAAAACACATTGAAGTGTAGTTAGCACGACGGCTAAGCAAGGATATCCATTGTCACTTAAAAGTAGACAAAGGTTTGAAAACACAAATAATTTGGAAGTTCGTAAAGTTTTTACCCATGATTTGAAAACCTACCTGCAACCAAATGATTCACAGATAGTATAGTAGCGTATATAAGTTAAATCATGTAAAGCTTTTCTCAAATAAGAATAATGGCATAACTGCCGCTCAAAATCATTTTCATGTCTTTCAGACGAATTTGCAAACCTTCTCATTTCCAGGAATTTCATCATTTTCACGATACACGCGTGAATTTTCACAACCATACTTGACATCTTCACAATATCCCATTTCTCAGACATCACTCGACTAGTTTCTTGGAACTAGTATCACATATCTCATCATAGTCATTGATTCAACCATTACTTGTGAAAACTCGACTTAGTTTCATTTCAAAGTATGAGGCCTTATAGGAAATGTTGAATATTCCTTGTCGTTGACCGATTGAACCTGGAACATGGGCTTGCGGTCATTACCCAAGTTCTCTTCTCGGTCCCTTGGACGATGGTTCATTAGAATGGCCCCTAGTGTGGCCCCGCCTAGGTCCATTAAAATGACACCAACCCGGAGACGACGGAGTCAATACGCTTAAGTGTGCACACCCCCACAGTCTAGCCATACATGAGTGACGTAGAGACTCGGCGAATAGACTTCGCCTAAGTACGAATATAACCGTACATATTTCAATGACAACTTTCGGTAATTATAGCCCGAGGTAAAAGACAACAAGGTCCTCGTAACTCCTTGAAAATAAGGTTTTATTCATTTTAACATCATTTTCTCATCATTCCCACGTAAAGTGCCCACTCACTAAAAGTGGTATTTTCCTTTAAAAAAAAATAAGGTTTTGACAACCGATGTACCAAAATAGCATACGTTCTTCAACGTAAGTTTTCAGAAACATTTTTACTTGCCCAAAGGCTTTTCAAGCATAGCTCAAGTACGAGCAAAATTTGGAAGAAAACAAAGCTGAACACGAGCTGGTCACTCATCGGATACTTATATATTCTACTAACACTACATATATCCATTCCCAATACTTATTCCTTATCATGAACTTCAGTCCATCTTACAATCCAATCATCATCGGTAATCCATAATCATGGTTCCACCATTAACTAATAATAGATAGTTATCCTTGTCACTATCGACATCAACAACTTCCACAATGATCAACACCATTAGATCATAACTTGAGGATATCGCACATCCATAATCGATACTTAGTCACCCATAATCCAACAATTGACCTTAATCACTCTTAAGCATTAATTATTGTCATTAGTAACTACTAACCTTGTAATCCATCATCGACAACAAGTCAACAACATTATAACATCATTATCAAGTCATCGAAAGCATTAACACCATTATTAACCATAATCCATAATTATCCATTAATCTAAACCATTAATTCATAATCACCAATTCATAACTCATGTACCATAATTATAGCATTATATATCACCACCATAATTATAATTCAACATCTTAGATCAACAACATAATGACATCACCATCATCAATAACGTTATCCATCATTCCATCATCCTCATTTAATTCCATCATTAATCCAATCTTTAATCATAATTCTTATAAGCTCATAATCTTCATAACTTTCCTTATTTATTAATAAGAATAATAGTTCCTAATCACCATTTTAATCACTAATCACCACCCTTAACCATAATTCATAATTGATTTCCACCTTAAATCAATAAACCATAACCCATATGCATAATTACCCTCATTAGTCTTAACCCATCAATATTGTAATCCTTACTTATTTATGATGCCCATAACTCATATTTAGTCCACAATTTCTCACCTTCAACAACTTACCAATCTATACTTAACATAAATCTTTACTCCTTAGTCCAGCATTATCCTCATCACTAGGCTTCAACGTGATCCAAATCACCATAATTAATCATTAAGTACTCTTAATCATCACCTTAATCCACCATCATTAATTAACAAAATTCATTATTGCCCATAAATCACCATTAAACTTTAAGTACCCCTTAAATCCATCGTTAATATACTCATAAGCTATTAATCATCCAAGAACCACCATCTCATAATCTATTTGCCAACATCCATATTCATAACAACCTTAACAACACCATTAATGAGAACTCAGCAACACAACATTTTGTACATATATATTATGTAAAATACAATTACATATATATTATACATACCACATGTACATAACAATTTTACTTAGATCTCATCATATTTCAACCAAACAATCAATTATCCAATTTCAAGTGACTAAACCGACTTAAGGGATTCCTTACCTCAACCGGGTTTCTAATTTCGTAGAAGATCCTTGGAGTTGATTTTTCCCAATTTCACCTTAAAACCATAGAATTCCATCAACAACATAACACATGATTTTAAGAAATCTTAACTTAGATTCATGTTCTAGGATGAAAAATAAAGCTATCTACCGAATAAAATTGGAGTTTTATTCTCACGAAATTGATGGATGAAGAAATGAAATGGAAGAAATGAAACTTCTTCCTTCCTAACGTATATATATACACACGTAATATTATATATATATATATATATATATATATATATAATAATAATAATAATAATAATAATAAAATATATGGAATGCTTATCCAAACTCATCTCTTAAAATTAATATTTTAATCATATGGTAAAAATTGTGACACTTGTCACTACCTTGTGGTGGGTAAGGGAAAATATCTTCTTTTTGACTGTTCGGGATTAAAACAGATGAATTCTCGGTAGAAAATAATTTAATTCCAATAATTTTCGAAACCAAAAATTTACTCCAGACTGAAACTTAAAATTGGGCTAGGTTCGGTACACCGCGAAATTTCGCGATGTACGATCAAACATAAATTTTTGCTGCTATGGGCTAATATAATTAAATAGGAAATTCCAGAATAATAGTATGTTGTCTAAAAATCCATTTCCTAGGACAAACGGGTCCGAATACTAGCTCCTAAAATTTTTACGGTTCGTGACCGGGACGTACGATCGCAGCTTAATAACAACTATACTCACTTATAAAAATTCTTTTGAAATATCTGAAGATCATAACTTATGAATGTCAACGCCTTAGGATAAAATAATAATGTTAGGAAAATACGGGGTATTACACCCTTGGCCCGACAACGCATGCTTACACACGTGGTGGTGGGCGTGGGAGGTCTTTGGAAAGTTTCCACGCCCAGCCACACGCGTGTGAGGCTGCGTGGGACGATACTGCATTGCGGTTTGTTTGTCTTTTGCTCCTTTTTAGCCTCAAATCCCTCTCCAACCTGTAAAATACCTAAAAACTCTTCCTAGGAATGATGTTAGAAGATTTTAATCACATCTGAGCTAAAATGCATGCAATTGTTATAACCGGATGTCAAAACATTGCACTTTTAATTCAATTAAGACCCTTTTTAAATGGTATTTTTGGTGTTTATCAAAGTTTCCACACTTAAACCTTGCTTGTCCTCAAGCAAGCATACTTTTCTAATCCCTAATCATGTAAGCATCAAGAATAGTTTTTTCTTTCATGGTTAATTGGTCAAGTGATGTGTGGGTGTTCGGAGTTGAGTGGGTGAAATCCCCTACACTATCTACCAAGACCGCTAAACTCATGCCAATCAAATGTAAGAAATATGCTAAGACGGTCTCAAGAGATGGATATGACATAAAGAGTTTTGTTCACACCTTCAAGCATGCAAGTTACTAAAGAGTTTCACCTTGTATTTTCTAAGGGCCTCCAGCCGATCCGACTAGTGGGAACGATGTTCATCCCTCGGCCAATTTCCGACCATAACGCCAAAGCCCCTTTACATTATATAAGTGAAGGTAGGGACATGGACCGCTCATCGCCATGGCTTGGGCGATCACTCTATTTTCTCACCTTCTAGGATAACGTCATCAGGCGACCCGACTTCACATGGAGCTCCATGCTTTTTCGAAGGTCAGTGCAATGGGTGCCTGAATCCTAGCGAAGTGGCTCACCTCTTCTCTATTTTCTAATCTTTCAGGATCTCTTTGGGGTAACCGACTTCACATGGATCTCCATGCTTTTTCGAAGACGGTGCAATGGTTACCCCGTATCTAGACAAGATGGCTCACCTCTGCTTTTATCTCTAGGATTGGCCTTTGCCTTTTTCTATTCACCATGTATCAACCCCTCATGCCTTTTTCTAGGGATTAGGGATTGTTTTCGCTCTAAGCTCACTTAGGCTCACCTTTTGCCCCATGTCCTGCTAAGATTAATTCAATTTCCGGGCTTCGCAATTTTAATCTTTCTAAAACTCAAAGGATTCACACTCCCACTTCGAGAGATCCTTGACTGAGGTCCAAACAAAATACAAGGTGAAAGCATGCAAGCATTCAAAAATTTTCAATTTTGGTCAAAATGTGCAAATTGGTGCAAAGTGAAACTTCCAAAGCATATTTAAGACATTCAATTTTTGGCACAAGGTTAGGAGCCCTCCTAGATAGTATTGGCAATAACACACCCTCTAGGTTCCTATACCTTATCACTTAATCAATCAACTATTTCAAGAAACATACACCCTTTCCACACTTAAGAGTAAACATCGTCCTCGATGTTTCCATAAGGAATGGAGGAAAAAGGATATATGTACAAGGGTTCTACTCATGCCCCTTTTCCACACTTAAAAGTGTGAACTAGGCTAAAACAATTCTAATAAACAGGTTACATTCGACTCAACAATATTATGCAGCTCTTCATTTGTGATTCAAGAAGATAAAGCAATCAAATCAAACAGGGCATCGAATTAGGGATAAAAGAAATACTTACAGTGCGCATCCCTATTGAAAGTTTGTGCAATCTATGCTTGCCCTTCAAAATCTGGTCAAAGTAAAAGGTAAAGAAATAAAAGAAGAATTGAAATTATACCTTTTGAGATTGGTTTTTCTTTGGTGATGGTGGAGTGGTCTCTTCTTCTCCTTATTTGTGGGTTGCCTCCCATAAGCGCCACGTTTAACGTCTTTGGCTAGACGAAACGTGCAAGATAAAGCATAAACAGGAAATAGCTAAAAATATAAACAGAAATGAAAGTAAAAAGATTGTCCACAATCATTGTTTTGAGTTATCAAGTCACAAGTCAACATCATCAATTTTTTTCTTTTCTTCTCTTCAATGCCTTCCTTTCTTCACGCTCTCTTGATCTCCTTAATCTCCCTTGCAATTTCGTCCAGTTTCTGCATCTGCTCCAGGTGCAATTGATATTGAAAATTCTAGAGGGATCTCCAATCAGTGACTGGGGTAAACCAGCTTGGAATGTTGTAGCTTACAGGGTCGGAAGCTTGCTCTTCGGCTTGTGGTGGTGGCATGGACGGTCTAGGTTCTGGGGTGGTGGAGAGTACATCGAAGAATCCACAGGCGAGTACAGCTCATTTGAGGATGGGGTAAGGAATGACATCGGTGAGGGTGTGAACCCTGGGGATGTCATTGGCGTGTCAGCATGGTCTTCCGCCATCTCATCATTTTCCCTCGTTCGCACTAAATGTCTTAAGTTGAGCTTTGCGACATCTTCGGGAGATAAAGGAGCAATCTGTGCTCCTTGAAGCCTGTGTTCAAACCAATGAATCTTCATTTGATGGCCTAAAGAGACGCACAGTCTCGTCACCAAAGGGCCTACAAAGATTGCCCTGGCCGACTCTTGTTGTTGTGCAACAAGCAAGTTCTTACAAATTGGGCACATATTCACCGAGTGCCCTGTGTCCATACTCCATAGCATGAACAGTTCCGCCTTTGAGACTCGATCATAGGTCTCCGGCCTGCCTTCCCATGAGTGAGCAATAACCTTCCATAAGACCTTTAAATCCTCCCTTACGATCTGAGAAACTCTTACCCTTGACCCAACCCATTCGACTCCCGGCCTCGCGATTATCGACCAATATTTTCTTGGAATGTCCCTATCTCCAAAATCATGCCTTAATCTCCTATACCAGTGTTTTGACTGGTCTTCCTCCTCGTAGAATCCTAGGAGAGCACCCAAGCGGTTGGCCGATATGTGATAATCCTGGTTGAAGAGTCGAAACTTAATGGTCGGGCTGTAGAGATCTCCAGCCACTCCTTCAACATTTAAGCTTGCAATAAACTCGTGGACTAGGGGAATGAAAGTATCCTGCCTCCAGCTCAACAAGTTGTTCCAATAAGGCTCAGCGATCAACCTCTCCAGTCCATACTTGCATTCATAATCCTCCAACACTATCAAGTCGACATATTTCCATTGCACAATCGGGAAATTCAACAGTTGTCTGTACCGACCCAGCATGGTTGGTGTCATCAATAAGATTTGATTTCTAGTGGATACTTCAATATAGCGAGTATTTGCATTTCTAGCACTGTTTTCTTCCACATGAGTCTTTCCCTTTTGGAGCATTCTAGATATTTGTTGTGCAAAGTCATGTGGAGAAGACATTTTTCCTATAACATTGACAAGCAAAGCACAATACAAGGAAAAACATTTTCCTCTTTAAACCTTGAATATGAACAACATTGCACATTTTAGAGAAAAGAACATAAAAACTCATTGCATGCAATCATCATTTTGGTGTTTATCAACAATTCTATCATATACATGCAAAGATTAGCTCATTCTATTCCATACTCATTTCATAGTCAAAAGGTCAACATATGGTCAACTTCATCTTCTTCCTTAAGACTAGCTCAAGGTTGAAAAATGGAAGAAACATGAAAGTCAAAATTGAACCAAATAACTAGTGGAATATAGCAATGTAGTGCCTATAGAGTAGGAAAGTTGCAAACTTTTCCCACCATGCTCACTATATCAACAAGGATCTCATCATGACAATAGAATATCCAAATCAAGCAATTTCAAGATCTTGTCACAAAGAGATAGCAAAACATGAAATTTCTAGTGCATAGAAGCAATGTAGGCCTATTATAAGTCTACCAAGTTATCCCATAACAATATATCTCAAGAAAAATCTCAAACAAGAAAAAACCCATGGAGATATGCTTCAAAGAGAACAAGTTCTTCATTAAACAAGTAAATAGCAAAAGATAATGTGTTCTTACCTTGGAAATGACTTAGGATCCTTAAGAAAAGTTGAGAAACTTGGGAGGAAATGCTTAGAAAGTGTGTATTTTCAGCTTGAGGGAGTTTTTGCTCGTGGTGGTGAAGAAATGAAGCAAGGAAAGGGTTTTAAACCACTTCGCGCGA
Organism: Ipomoea triloba; assembly: GCF_003576645.1. NCBI lineage: Eukaryota > Viridiplantae > Streptophyta > Magnoliopsida > Solanales > Convolvulaceae > Ipomoea > Ipomoea triloba. Next base: position 7,208,562 of record NC_044919.1, on the reverse strand, counting down.
AAAGTCCGCGAAAAGTCTGGTGCCCGTCCACGCACGCTACCACGCATGGTGGTGGGCGTGGGAGCTCTCTGGTTTCTTCCCACGCCTGCTCACATGCGTGTGAGTGGCATGGCGGCTTACTGGAATTTTTCCACGCCTGCCTACACGCGTGGTGGTAGGCGTGGAAGGCTTTTTGTGCAAGATTTTACCTTGGTTTCCTTTCCTTCCTTTGCTAATGATGACGTTTGTTGGTCGATTGCGGGCAATTTGTAACTCTCGGGCTTATGATCTGTACTTGTTAGCTTAACCGAGGTTATAAAAACGTTATTGAAATAACGATAAAGAAAGGTATACTACAGATAATAAGAAAAACTGAAAGAAAATGTAAGATAACATTGGGACTGCCTCCCAAGTGCGCCATGGTTTTACGTCTCCTGGCCAGACGTGGTGTGCTCTATCCTTCGAAACACACTGATTTTGGGACCTTACCAAGCGTCCCGTGAACTATAGCTTCAAGGAATGTCCCAAGGAGGGTAACATCCTTGAATTCCCACAAAAATAAAGGAAGAATAACATGTATGGTTGGAAAAATTATTGCATCAAACACCCTCCTTAACTCTTCTAGGATGGTGTCTACTTCCTTTTCTTTTTCCTCTCTTCTCCCCTTAAAGATTTTCTCATTTGTTTCATACCATATCTCCTCACTCCCTTCCTCAATTTCGAGTGTGGCCAACTCTCTCCACTCAATTCTCTCCTTAAGGTCGAGCATGAAAGGCCTATTATTTCCCACCATCTCTTCCTCACACTCCTTCTCTTCATCACTCCACTCTATTTGATTAGAAAATCACTCACGCTCTCACACGAATAGAATGAAGCATCATCCCCCTCACTCATCAACTCGCTCTCACCCAAGACAAAGGATTCATCTTCCAAAAAGTTAAAGCAATCATAATCATATTTAAACAAAAGAGAATCCTTATAGTCATAAGTTAATTCATCAAAAATTTTCATGGAATCATCCTCCCGAAATTTAAAGCAATTATAATCACACGTAATGGCAATATTAATGCGAAGGGAGTCATCCTCACACGTGTCAAGGGTGTTTTCAATAAGAGCACAAGGATTTTCAAGCATATTAGCACAAGAAAGATTGGGAATTTTACCATATTTCGGCTCTTCATCTTCCTATACTACTTCGATGTTCTCATCCTCACTCTCCATCTCTACCTCCTTTTGATTTTCCAATTCGAAAATTGGAACTTCTTCAAGCATCGGGTCATAACAATCTTCTAATTCTTCAAAACTCTCTTCTTCCTTAGCATTTTGCGCATTTTCGACCTCTTGTACAATCCTTGGATGGGCTTACAAAGTGGAAATGTCATCTATGATGGTGGAGTTGGCTCGGGACCCATTCATTTTCATAAGCTCCTCCATCATGGATAGCATCTTCGTTTCAACTTCTTCTAATGGAAGTCCTTCTTTCTGGAGGGTAGCGAGATAATCTTTCAATTCGCTCTTGATTTCGACTTTTAGTTTAGCCGTATCCTCATTGGTCATCCTTGTGAATGCATCAATTTTTGCTTTTAGAATTTCAATTTCGTCGGTGGCCGGTGGGATATAATCGCAAGGATTTGTATGGGTATTATATGGGAAAGAGGGTGGTGTTTCAAAGGAATAGATAGTATTGTTTCCTAGATGAATTTGTGATGGAGGTGGGTAGTGGGTGTTTAATTGGGAAGTAGGGAACATATTTGACTCGGGAGTATAGCTTGGGTCGAGTTGTTTCATCATTTGCACAAGCTTACTCTCTATGTTTTGGGATATTTCTTTGGAGCTTAATGAGTCAATTTCTTGAAAATTGGGTGATTGTGGAGGGTAAGTTTCTTGGAAAAGTGGAGGTGGTGTTTCATACTGATGTGGGTGATGATTGGGTGTATGAAATGGATAGTGATATGGAGGTGGTATGTTGTATGTTGGTGAAATGGGGTAATGGTATGGAGATGGGTAGTGATATGTTGGTGGAGGGTAAGTATAGGTGGAATGGGGGTAATAGGGATATGGTTGGGGTTGAGGATTTGTATAGTATTGTCCTCCATGGTGTGGGTAATCATGGGGATTCATTTTAGCTCTTATTGGCAAGCTTCAAGTGATTTGAAAAAGAAAATTTCCTGCACAATAGCTTAGCCAACAACAAATATTTTGCAACTAAAAGTAGTTGCAAGTGAGCACAAGATATGTTCAAGATAAATAAGCTCACTTCTCTAAACAAATAACAAAAACAAAAAAAATAAAACAAACAAAAAGAAAGCAATTCAAGAACTCTTAAAATTCTACTTCAAAGATGTCAACACAATTCGAAACCGTTTGCCATCCCCGGCAACGGCGCCATTTTGACAATGCTTGTTTATATTCTGGTGAGTGGATGTGAAGGTGGAAGTGGTAAAATGAAGAGTCAAGACTCCCCGAGTGTCGTGTCTCTCAAGGATGGCGAATGGGAACCGAATGGGTGTGTTGGCATCTAAGAGGTCGAAGGAAAAGAGTTACGAGTTTTGCTAAGGGTTGGATTCATTTTAGGAGAAGGGAAGGTTGGTAGTGGTTATGTAAAATAAATAAAAAGGAGGAGATCGGGGCTTTAGGCTTCTCTATGTGGTCTATCTTTGGATGGGTTTGTGAGCACGAGATGTGGAATAGACTAGGGAGTTCATGGCACATCACCAAGTGGCGTCACACTTTGGACTCCCACATCCTCATTCGGTTGGGGCATTTCATCGAACACTTTGTATACCACTCCTCTCGGGTCTTGTCCTTTCAGACTGAGAGCAGAGATGTGGGTGAGTTAGACTCGTGAGTGGCCGCTATCGCGCACACACTCACTTCCTTTGGGTTTGCTACCTAATGTGGCCACAAAAGGCACAAAGCTTGAAGAACATCATCCACACAAGTTCATCATCCAACAACAAAGCAACTCACAATTCAAAGCAATAATATTAAACATCCACATAGATCTACCTTGGGGCCACCAATCCCCTATCTAATCTACTCTATCATGCTAAAGAAACAAGAAAAGAATGGAAATCTCAAAGAAACAAGTATTGAATTAGAAATTAGAGAGAATAGTTACCACCCTTAGAAAGGGGATCCTTACAATCTTGATCCTGAAATCCCAATCTTTAATCTTGCCCTTGGATCTAATCTAAACTATGAGAGAAAGGAATTTTCCCCCAAGAGGGGAGAAAACCCTCTAGATCTATTCTACTCTATTCTATGAATTTTCTGATTCCTTATGGTTTAAGGCAATAGGGATTTATATGGGTGACAAAAGGGAACAAATTTCCCAAAATGGCCCTTGGCCCGACCACGCATGCTTACACGCGTGGTGGTGGGCGTGGGAGGTCTTTGGAAAGTTTCCACGCCCAGCCACACACGTGTGAGGCTGCGTGGGACGATACTGCATTGCGGTTTGTTTGTCTTTTGCTCCTTTTTAGCCTCAAATCCCTCTCCAACCTATAAAATACCTAAAAACTCTTCCTAGGAATGATGTTAGAAGATTTTAATCACATCTGAGTTAAAATGCATGCAATTGTTATAATCGGATGTCAAAACATTGCACTTTTAATTCAATTAAGACCCTTTTTAAATAGTATTCTTGGTGCTTATCACTCCCATATCCTCATTCGGCTGGGGCATTTTGTCAAACACCTTGTCTACCACTCCTCTCGGACCTCGTCCTTTCGGACTAAGGGCGGAGATGTAGGTGAGTAGGACTCGTGAGAGGCCGCTATCGCGCACACAATCACTTTCACATAGTTGCTACTTAGTGTGACCACACATAGGCACCAAACAACACCAAACATCACCCACACAAGCATACAAATACAAGAACATAAAGCTCACAACTTTAAGGAAAACATATCATTAAATCAACCATAAAGCTAGTTTCGGGGCCACCAATCCCCTTTCTAAACTAAGCTAGCATGAAAATAAAGCAACAAGAAGAAGAAAATCAAAGCTTCAAAGGAAATATATATTGAAATATTAAGAGTATTAAAAGGTTACCATCCAAAAAGAATAGAGCCTTTACATCCTTGAAACTTCAATCCCTCTCTTTGATCTAAATCAAATCTAATAGAAAGAGAGGTTTTCCCCCAAGAGGGGAGAAAACCCTAAGAAATCTGATCTAAAACCTAATTTTTGCTGCTGCTTTTTGATTTCCGCCAAAGCTTCTTTAAATAGTGCAAATTCTGGGTCGCGTACGAGGGTGCGTACGGTCGTACGCGACGGTCTTCTGGTCATTTGCTCCTCCCACACGCGTGGTGGCATCTGTGGTTGGCTACTGGAATGTTTCCACGCACACCAACACGCGTGTGGGCTTCATTCCGGGTCCTTCGGGGCTCCAGACTTGCTCGGTTTGCTTCTTAAGCTCATTCTTTGTTCCTAATAGCTCCCGGGACCTCTGTTTTGTCTCAAATCATGCCAAAGGTAGCTTTGTGTGCGGTTAATGAATTTAAAGCACAAATCATCATAAAATTATCATTAGAAGATACTAAAAACGCTATAAAGCACCCTAGTTTGTACTCAAATAATTGGTATCTTGGGAGCTTATCACTATTACACCAACATTTTTTTAGTTCCAGTTAGGGGTCTAACATTATTGACTCTTATTACATATTGCCAATTTGTTTGAAAACTGCAATAAAGAAACAAATTGCCTAAAGAATTTAGTGTTAAACTTTTGTTATATTTAATGTAAAGAATTTGGTAAAATTATAAAGAATTAGGATATATTAGGAATTTAATTGGAGGTTGCACAATAAGAAAAACACAAAGTACAATATGTTATAGCAGACTAGCTATTACACCAACATTTTTTTTTTAATTCCAGTTAGGGGTCTAACATTATTGGCTCTTATTATAAGTGTAGATTATTTCTTCATTTGTTAATTGCTCTATTAGCTTAGTTCCTAGATCTTCTAACGTTCGCCCACTCTTTACCCTTTATGGCTCATGCTCAAGATTATTTGTTTATGATTTATTGCAGTAATCTACCTCTAGTTTTGTTTTTTAAAAATTGATGATTTATTTTTTTAAAGATGCAGTAGAAAAGACTGAATTGTACAATTTATTGATTTTAATTGTTTAAGTATTTAATTTAAACTTTTTAAATTTAGAAAATCTATGATTGTTTTTAAAAAATTGATGATTTATTTTTTTAAAGATGCAGTAGAAAAGACTGAATTGTACAATTTATTGATTTTAATTGTTAGTATTTAATTTAAACTTTTTAAATTTAGAAAATCTATGATTACTGTTTTTCAATAGTTAAATAATCTATTTGACAATTTTCCCTTTTTTTTTTTAGTACGTACGAAAGTTTGTCCAACTTCCAACATTGAAAGTCTTGATTATGGATGAAGATCTTAAGTTTTTAATCCTTACTTAATAAGGTTTTCAACTATTCAATTCTTACTCAATAAAGTTCTAAATTTTGAGTAAGAATTAAATAGTTAAGGACTTGGTAAAATTGATAGTTGATGACTAATTTGTGAATTATGGCACAGTCGGAGTCGGAGAATCATTTGGAGTATTTACTCAAGAAAAAATGATAGCTTCCAACATATTTTAGTACGGTAAAGAAAATGGAAAAGAAACAAAATTGTTAAGAATGTTTAGCACAATAAAAATGGGGTAATAAGTTATTAATTATTTCTTTCAAAAAAGTTATTATTAATACTAGTATTTTCGCCCGTGCGTTGCACGAAATGAATTTTGTTATAATGTTTTAAGAATATTTAGATCGATATATAATTATATAAATTATAACATCAATATTATATAGTGCAAATGATGGCATTTGTTGGATCGATTATGTTTTCTAATGCTATCCTTGCTTGAATTCAAGCAAATAATTGTTCAATTACCCGTACGATGCACAGATAAATATTTTAAATTATATATTTAGATAATAAAATTAAAGATAGAATAAGAAAAAAAATTCTAATATTGAACGTGTACAATTATTTTATTATGTGAATAGTGTAAAAATATCACTCAATATAATATTTGTTCTCTTGTAATATTGAATTGCTTGTATATATTGATCGCGACACAATATTTTACCAAAAAAACATATTATAAAACATTATGTTATTAGATACAACACGTAATTTTAAAACATTTGAATTTAAATAAATCAAATGTGCCTAGAATATAAACATAATTATGTAAATTACACATACATAAAATATGCCAGTAATATGCATAGTCCGCATATATTGTATACATGTCATTTACTATAGATACATGTAAAAGATAATCATTGCTATTATTTTAATCATCTAAGTAAATAAATAAATAAAATACAATAAATAAATGAATAAATAGAAAGTCTAATGAAATAAACCAAATATATATATATATATATATATATATATATATATATTTACAGCAGCCCATTAAAATTGTTTTCGACAAAAAAAAAACAAAACAAAAAAAAAAACAAAAAAAAAATTATCTCAATCTTTTAACCCTAACACCCCGTACAATAGAATCAATCGTACCCTAATTGTCTAAGCAGTACTTTAGGCATTTATTTCATTGAGTAAAACGAAAGTAAGAACCATTATGGGTTGAGTTTTAATTATGTGGCTGAAAAAAGCAAGAGATACAATGAAAAATGATGAATTATGGTAAGGTAAAAAAAATATTGAAATGTAATGATTTATATATTAATCTCAAAATCAATTAGATACAAATTATATTAGGAAAATTATATATAAAAAAGGCTGAATAATTATAGTACATTAATGCCAAAAAAAGTATTCTTTAGTTATAATTATAATAATATTATACTTTTATATATATTACTTAAATAATTACACGGAAGAAGGGAATGAGAATTACCATAACGATTACAATAAATAAAAATTAGGCAATTATATTAATATTTAATTATTAAGTTAAGTATTTGCACCTAAAAAAGATAGCTCTAATTTATTTTGTGCAAATAATATTATACTTAAGTATAAAAATATGTATATAGATTATCATAAAATAATCATAAAAATCATATACTTTATAGTTTATAATGGCAAGTATAAAAAAACCATAAAAATATCATAATAATTACTCAAAAAAAGGAATGATAATCTATTTTTGTACTAATAAATTATACCTTAAATATAAAATAAGAATATATGTTAATAAATAATTAATATTTTGGTACATTAATTTCGGCTAGGAATTGAAATAATTAGGTTGGAAATAATTAATAAGAATATTAGGCAATATCAATATCATGAAAATGTATTTTTCGAATCCAATTTGAAGTCTTAAACAATTTTGTATATTATTATGATTAGATAATTATATTATTATTAAAATAAATATAGAAAAATAAAGAAGAAATAATTTAAAAAATAAATATAATGTCAACTATTATTATATAATAAAAATACATATTACATGTTAATGGTGTAGAAAAGATATCTAACAGTAGAACTTAATTAACCAACCAACTTTTGCAATATATATACTTACAACATTAGTGTGACACCTCGAAAATTTGGTAAGTATTTTTTTGAGAAAATATTATTTTTAAAATTATTTATATTACCTTATTGTTTTATGTTGCCCAAAAGAATTTTTTTTAAATTAGTATTTATTTCAAAATATGTATACATTTCGAATATATATTAAATATATAAATTTGTTTAATTCTTTGGTTTTGATCTGGACAGCAACAATTTATTCTCAAAGCGTTACTGTTATTCGTATATATATGTATACCTATATATATATTCTGGTGGGTGGATTCTCGAGTGATGAGGTGGTTCAGTGGTTTGCTATTTATGTAATGTATTGGATGACCTGGGTTCGAATCTTGCAAGATAAATGGTGGATTAATTCTTTTGATTAATATAATTAAGGGGAAAGTGTCCTTGATTAATATAATTAAGGGGAAAGTGTCCAGGCAGTGAGATGAAGAATTTGTGAGCTTGTGACTGACCTGACTAGGGGAAAAGCAAGTATAAATGGAAATTTCAATTGTAAATTCCCTGATTTTAAGCAATTGGGCATAATAAGGGACTGACCTGACTAGGGGAAAAGCAAGTATAAATGGCTGATTTTAAGCAATTGGGCATAATAAGGGAAAAGTTTGACTGGAGAAATAAAAGGAAAACGGTGGATGGATTAGGTAGGTGATAGGTAATTTAATTATAAGAAGGAAGTAGGGAAATGTTTAGTAGGGAAAAGAAATGAGGGCGTAGAGATTATAGAGATTCTGGATCGTAAGTGTTTAGTAGGGAAAAGAAATGGGGGCGTAGAGATTATAGAGATTCTGGATCGTGAGATGGTGATTAGTATTATGATTGGGTGGTTGATGAGCTAATAACGAAGCCATCGATGAGGTAAGGTTAAAATTACTTTACTTTAATAATTGAGGATGATAATGGATATTTGATTATGGAAAATGATAGGATGATTTTGGATTATGATATGGTGATGATGAGCAAAAAGTGACGAGATGATGATCTACTTTGATGATGGTGAGGAATAGTAATGAATATATGACGATGAAGTCTGTTGATGATGGCTTAGAATTAAGAGTTTTGGATTATTATGACGATGACATACGGATCCTAAGTGTTGAATGGAATTTTGGGCTACAAGGGTAAGATTTCATGTTCACCAAAATTAAATATTTTGTCCCAATATTTATAAATATATTTGTATGATATAATATCAAAATTATGTGTTTTAGAAAAGTATGTGCATTATATAACGTCCATGTGATCACAAGTACGTTTCATATTATGTGTGTGATTCTCGAATTATCGAGAATGTATTTTGACGGGTCAAACCCGTGTGTTGTGTAATTGTGTGGCTTGGAAATTTTGGTGTTATATATATTAGTATGGTGAAATTGTATTAACACTGTTGTGGACTAAATATTTATTTTTGAGAAATTATGTGGAGAAAATGTGTTTTGAGAAACTCTATATATCTTTTGGAGAAATTATATATGTTAGAGAAAATTATTTTATTGGAGAAAATTGTATTTTTGTGGAGAAAGTATTTATTTGTGGAGCAATAATTTATTTCAGAGGAACCATTATTTTGTGTGGTGTTCAGTAAAGGTAATTACTGTTCACTTGGACTAATTACTACTCATTGGGCTTGGAATCCCATGAGGGTGTATCACATAGGTTATGATTCAGTTTCCAATTTGATTGAGTGGTGAGGTAGCCGGTGTGCTACTTGGATCATATACTACCCAGTGGCTTGGAATACTCTGGTGGTGTACACATAGGTATTAGTCCAGATTCTAAGTGGATTTGATGAGATTGTTAATTCTCCATTTATAAATATTAATTCTCCATACTATGAAAAGTGTACCTCCACATATGTATTTTGAAAAAAAAAAAAAAGTTCCGAATTAATAAGAAATCCGTAGTGGATATTTGGTTTGAATATTTTGTTTGAGTATATGTTTAGGTGTGAATTGAGGAAGCTTCGAGGACGAAGCCTTTTCTTAACGGGGGTAGATTGTGACACCTCGAAAATTTGGTAAGTATTTTTTTGAGAAAATATTATTTTTAAAATTATTTATATTACCTTATTATTGTTTTATGTTGCCCAAAAGAATTTTTTTTGAAATTAGTATTTATTTCAAAATATGTATACATTTCGAATATATATTAAATATATAAATTTGTTTAATTCTTTGGTTTGGATCTGGACAGCAACAATTTATTCTCAAAGCGTTATTGTTATTCGTATATATATGTATACCTATATTATTTTGAACAATTGGATGTTTTTCGAGGCTCAAAAGCTTTCAAACACCTGGAGATAATTAAGGGGAATGTGTCCAGGCAGTGAGATGAGGAATTTGTTAGCTTGTGACTGACCTGACTAGGGGAAAAGCAAGTATAAATGGAAATTTCAATTGTAAATTCCCTGATTTTAAGCAATTGGGCATAATAAGGGAAAAGTTTGACTGGAGAAATAAAAGGAAAACGGTGGATGGATTAGGTAGGTGATAGCTAATTTAATTATAAGAAGGAAGTAGGGAAATGTTTAGTAGGGAAAAGAAATGAGGGCGTAGAGATTATAGAGATTCTGGATCGTAAGTGTTTAGTAGGGAAAAGAAATGGGGGCATAGAGATTATAGAGATTCTGGATCGTGAGATGGTGATTAGTATTATGATTGGGTGGTTGATGAGCTAATAACGAAGCCATCGATGAGGTAAGGTTAAAATTACTTTACTTTAATAATTGAGGATGATAATGGATATTTGATTATGGAAAATGATAGGATGATTTTGGATTATGATACGGTGATGATGAGCAAAAAGTGACGAGATGATGATCTACTTTGATGATGGTGAGGAATAGTAATGAATATATGACGATGAAGTCTGTTGATGATGGCTTAGAATTAAGAGTTTTGGATTATTATGACGATGACATACGGATCCTAAGTGTTGAATGGAATTTTGGGCTACAAGGGTAAGATTTCATGTTCACCAAAATTAAATATTTTGTCCCAATATTTATAAATATATTTGTATGATATAATATCAAAATTATGTGTTTTAGAAAAGTATGTGCATTATATAACGTCCATGTGATCACAAGTACTTTTCATATTATGTGTGTGATTCTCGAATTATCGAGAATGAATTTTGACGGGTCAAACCCGTGTGTTGTGTAATTGTGTGGCTTGGAAATTTTGGTGTTATATATATTAGTATGGTGAAATTGTATTAACACTGTTGTGGACTAAATATTTATTTTTGAGAAATTATGTGGAGAAAATGTGTTTTGAGAAACTCTATATATCTTTTGGAGAAATTATATATGTTAGAGAAAATTATTTTATTGGAGAAAATTGTATTTTTGTGGAGAAAGTATTTATTTGTGGAGCAATAATTTATTTCAGAGGAACCATTATTTTGTGTGGTGTTCAGTAAAGGTAATTACTGTTCACTTGGACTAATTACTACTCATTGGGCTTGGAATCCCATGAGGGTGTATCACATAGGTTATGATTCAGTTTCCAATTTGATTGAGTGGTGAGGTAGCCGGTGTGCTACTTGGATCATATACTACCCAGTGGCTTGGAATACTCTGGTGGTGTACACATAGGTATTAGTCCAGATTCTAAGTGGATTTGATGAGATTGTTAATTCTCCATTTATAAATATTAATTCTCCATACTATGAAAAGTGTACCTCCACATATGTATTTTGAAAAAAAAAAAAAAAGAATAAAAAAAGTATACAAGTTTTGAAAACAATATAAAAATCCAAGTCAATATTTTACGGGGTGAAGTGATTCTTACTTAGCTTATGCTAATTTTTGTCTACACTTTATTTTTGTATTAAATGATATTACAGGTGAACATGAATAAGGATTCGAGATGACGATTTGGATTAGTCTATTTAAGAATAGACTTTGTGGAGGTTTGATATATGAAGAATGATTGGTTGTATTATTTATTTCAAATTGTATTAAATTGGATTTTGGATATTATTAAGTGTTGTAAGTTTGGAATTAGCCTTAGCGTTTGGGTATAGGAAAGATACCTGAGCGTGGCAGTAACATCCGTTTTCTATTGATTATTAATGCTTCCGCTATGATTGTAAAAATTTTCAATTAATTAAGAAAAAAAAATTAAGAAAATTTGGTTATGAAAATTGGGGTGTTACAAATTGGTATCAGAGCGGTACGAACCTTTGGGTTACTAGAAAGTATTAGCGCCTAAGTTGTGAAATTTTGGGTAAAAGTTTAAGTTATGAAAAGTTTGAATATAGGAACCGAAGTTCCGAATTAATAAGAAATCCGTAGTGGATATTTGGTTTGAATATTTTGTTTGAGTATATGTTTAGGTGTGAATTGAGGAAGCTTCGAGGACGAAGCCTTTTCTTAACGGGGGTAGATTGTGACACCTCGAAAATTTGGTAAGTATTTTTTTGAGAAAATATTATTTTTAAAATTATTTATATTACCTTATTATTGTTTTATGTTGCCCAAAAGAATTTTTTTTGAAATTAGTATTTATTTCAAAATATGTATACATTTCGAATATATATTAAATATATAAATTTGTTTAATTCTTTGGTTTGGATCTGGACAGCAACAATTTATTCTCAAAGCGTTATTGTTATTCGTATATATATGTATACCTATATTATTTTGAACAATTGGATGTTTTTCGAGGCTCAAAAGCTTGCAAACACCTGGCGAGTACATAACAATAATAAGAAAACGCAATAATTCATTCATATCATAAAAGGAAGATTCAACATAATATCATAACCTTGTAATATGATTTCTTACTGGGTGGTGGAAGAAGGGAATGAGAGAACTACCAACATGAGGAGATGAGGGAGGCAAGTGCAAAATGAAGAGTTATAATTTTTTTTTTGTCACCATCCATTGTATTTATAGGTAGGGAATGTGAGAATTATAAATTAATAATATCAAATTCTTTTTTCAATTCACCTCTTAATCAAATATTATTTCAGTCAATTAAGAATCTTTATAATTTTTCATTAATTAATAATATTCGTTTCCTTTTCAATTTGTCAATAATAATTATTACCAATTATGATTAATAGATATTATTTAATTTTCATATAAAATTTTCATATTAATAAAAATTTGGAAGGAGGATGTTACTTTTATATATAGTATAGAAGTATAGAAGTATAGATTATATATAGATATATAGACTATATAGATATATATTATTAGCATATATATATATATATATATATATATATATATATATAATATGATTGACATTCGTAATATATTAGCACATATATAATATAATATGATTGACATTAGTAATTTTTGTATCTCAACCAGAATTCGTAATTCGTGTATATTTTTTTTTTAAGACAATGTTCGTGTATATATAAATATTACAAATTTTTATTGCCAATTACAATAAATGATTGACATTCATAATTTGATTTAATTTTACATGGCAATTGCCAATTACAAGTATTAGATATATTATTAGCATATATAATATAATATGATTGACATTTATAATTTTTGTATCTCAGCCAGAATGTGAGTACATTTAAGTAAATATTACCAAAAATTATAACAATCAAAACCACATTCTTATCTCATTAATATTATTCTATCCTAATAATTATCATAATTACTAATAACCTATTATAATCAATTATAATTAATATTATTCTATCATTAATATTATTCTATTATAATAATAATTAATATTATTAATATTATTATTATTATTGTTATTATAATTACCATATTACTAAAATACCCCTACGTTTGGGCGGGAAAATTCTGGAGGAGGATAATGCTTTTATATATAGTATAGATTATTTTTGATTTGCGTGGGCCTGTGTTGGTAAATAAGTGAGGCACTATCAAAGTATAAATAAACTGCGAATTGAAGAAAAATTGCAAAGAGAAAAATGCAGAAAATCTAATTTTGAGTCAATATAATCACAAACACATATACTAACTATTAGGTCAGGGCGGGGCTAGGGACCCCAAAATTTTGGGCCCTGTGCGGTTGCACATCTTACACGTCCTAAAATTTGGCCATGTTAATTAGTATGATAAAAGCAATTAATTAAATAAATAAAACTATGGCATAGTGAATTGGGAAGTCTAAGCTTGGTGCTGCTTAATTTGAGGTCTTGGGCTGCTTCACAATCATTACGGAACAGTTTGCGTGGTGCGAGCAGAAGTCACTCACACTCCCTAGAACAGCCCTGCAGTGTAACAGTTTAAATTTAATGAAGAAATGAGTATTGTATTTAGAGTAATAAAAATGAAATAGAGAAATAAAATGACCTTTTGAAAGTTCCATATCCATGGCTACCCAAGACCAAGAGAGACGCTTGGTGTTTGTCAACAGCATCACAGGCCACATTCCTAGCATCGCCATCTACAAGATCAAACGCCATATCCGTGTCCTTCACCCCTTTCTTTTTGCATAGGTCCTTTGCCTTTTCAATCACTTTTGTTGCCGCCCTCTTTAGATCAGCCTCCACCGCTTGTAACACGTCACTTGCTCCTGGCCCAGCAAGCCCAATGACGCCGCTAGGGCTAGTCTTAGCGTGGACAACGACGATGTTGAAAAGGGAATTAGTGGGAATGATCAAATGATCCAGGGTCCACTCCAGGGCGTAGAAGCTATGCTCACTGTCGTCTACGGCGAAGATCATCACTTGTTTCTTATTGTCACCCATTATTTTTATTTTTGGTTGATGAGAAAACAGTGGATAATTATTACAGGCCGGCTTTATTATAGCTACCCTGTTAAGATTTCTGTGGTTGATGTTTCCTAGGCTGTCAAGAATGCAATACTCTTCTCCCTATAGCTAAGGACTACTTCTATTTCTATATTATTGCGCCTGCCTCTTTAAACTTGGTCAACAAAGTAATTAAGTTTGATGATTTTTATTATAAACAATAGCTACAAATTTTATTTTTTACGCTAAAGTGTTATCCCGCACCATGAACTATATTGGATTATTCATACCGCACATTAAACTTTTATAAGGTCTATTTCGATACACAAACCATTAATTTTTTTTTCATCTAGCAATTTTTAGAGGTTACCTACAAATTATAGGTAATCTATACTGACTTGGACTTTTTTTTTTCTTCTTTTTTTTTTCTTCTTTTTTTTTTTTTGTTTTCTTCTAAACCTTCTCCAGCCCAACCATCGGTACCGGAACCGTAAAATAAAAAAAAATAAAAAAATTCTTATATTTAGGCATTTAGCTACTGGCAGTAGGCAGTATCTAAAATAATAATAATAAAAATTCATAATATATTTTTTATAATAACAAAACATATTATATAAAACTATATATACTAAAAACATTCATGTTGAACCTGAACCGGAACCTTTATATAAGGTTCCGATTTTAGTTTGTGTAACCTTGGAACTGTGAACCGGCGGTTCAGAACCGGAACGAATCGCGATCACCCCTAGGCAGGTCGTCGATGGGCTCGGTGCATGCTGCCGCAAGGGAGGAGAGGAGCAGTGGATTGTGGAGTGGTTGTAGTGATTTGGTCTAGTAAGCAGCGTGAGGCACATGGGAGGGGCAGCGTGAGGCGTTGATTTTTGGGGTGTACTGAGACCTTCCCCATTAGCTTATTTAGGCACAAGTTTTTAGGATGAAAAACTTAAACATTGGTTTTTATACAAATGGAGGTGTTGCATTTTGGAGAAGTCTTTCTCTTGCAACACCCCACAAATTGTTAGTGTTTTACCAGAGTTCTCAAGCGGTGATTGGCTGCGCCTATTTTTTTGCTGCGCCCTGTGTCAATTCTTTTTTTTTTTTTTAATTCTTTTAGTTTTGTGTTCAGCGGAATCAGGGAGAACCACATATGTACAACATGCATGCATTATCACCAAATTAAAGATAAGTTTTTTTTTTTTTATTGTTTCAGTATTTTGTTTCCTGAATTTTAACAAAATTTAAATACGTAATATATCTTTTAGAATTAAATTTTAAATGATTTAATTATAATTAAAATAAATAGAGAAACATGAAAAATACTTGTAGTTATCAGTTTAATTATATGTAATTATATTATTTAAATTAATTTTATTACCATTATAAATTTATAATTCAAATAAATAAAAAAATAATTAAAATATAAGATAGTTATGGTGGGTCCACAAGAAAACTTAGAAAAAACATAAAACTAATGGGAAGAAGAATTTTTGAGATTGAGTGAGATAGTGGATGCTTGGGCCCACAAAAAACTTGAGAAAGAACTCCAACTATTGAGGAGGGCTTTAGAGCATGCATATCAATGAATAATAAGGGGATTATGTCAGAGATATTTACACATGGCAAGAGAGAGAGATGGAGAGAGAGGGTTGGGGGAGCTTCTGCAAGCAACTGAGATATTTGGATTCCCAAGAAAAAATAAAAATTATACCTTTTCTCTTGCTGTGCGCGTATGGCGCACAGCAGGCGCCCCTCTGGCGCGCCTGACATGAACATTTATTTCTTTTTTTTTTAAATTCAATTTTGTTTTGATTTTTTTATTCATCCCTCCCCATTTTCTCTTTCCTAATCACACTTACAAAAACTCCTCAATAACCGCGAAATATCCCTACTGATAAGGATGCTCTTATAAATTTTGGGTTGACTTAAAAAGAAGATCCACATAAGCTAATTACATGTGTCATGTCATCATAGTAACCTGTTAACCTGTGAAAAATGCCAGATGAAAAAAAATTAATGGTTTGTGTATCGAAATGGACGTTATGAAAGTTCAAGGTGCGACATGAATAATTCAATATAGTTCATGGTGCAAAATGACACTTTAGCCTTTTTTTTTTACAATATATGTACTTGTGTATGCAATATAACCTTAGAGCATTATGGGGTAATGGCGCCATAATCCTTAACGGGCAAATTATATCGTGAATCATGACCCAAACTGACATCATTTTATTTTAAGTATATCAATTAATTAATTAGTGTATCATATTTAATAACTGATGGTTTTATTAACCACGGATGGTCAATCGTCAGGTCCACACTACCGAAAAATTGCTAAGTATTTAGGTGGAATTCGAACAGTGTGTAGGCTCTTTCGAATTGTCAATTGGTTAACCTTTTTCAACTTTCTACACCTCTATTTATACAAGTTGGGGGGGGGGGGTCAATTCCCTTTTGGAACCCTAAACTACCATAAATATTTAGAGATTTTTTCCTTATTACATTTGACTTACCTTCCTAAAGTGTATTGATCTTCTTTCCATATTCCTTTCACGAGATCCGCGTCTGCCCCCCCCCCCCCCCCCCCCCCCCCCCCCCCCCCCCCCCCCCCCCCCCCCCCCCCCCCCCCCCCCCCCCCCCCCCCCCCCCCCCCCCCCCCCCCCCCCCCCCCCCCCCCCCCCCCCCCCCCCCCCCCCCCCCCCCCCCCCC
>NC_044919.1:7074747-7191415 GCF_003576645.1 Ipomoea triloba | reverse complement strand
CCCCCCCCCGCCTTCAGTCAGGAAACTTCTAAATCTTCCTTCTTTGCATCGCCTTACCACCTCAACCTTCATACCCGACCATCCCTCCAAAGTCGAGATGTTCGATCCTTCTCTATCGAACTTCCTTAATCTTGAGACTTGTCGTATTTCTTAGGACTCTCACTCCATTGCCATTGTAACACCCCCAATTTCTAATACAAGATTAAACATAAATAAACAATCTTTCTTACTAACCATTTTGAAAATAAATGCGGAAGCAAATTCAAAATCTAAACCAATGGGGTGTTATGCCACGCTTGGACCACCACTAAGCCCAAACGCACAGGCTACAAAGCTTTCTAACCACAATCCACATTACAACAATTTACTATCCGTAATACAATTCAACTATAATATACATCAATTTAAATTCTAACTAAACCATTATACCATGAATCCACTTCAAGGATAACTAGCTCTACGTTGCGCTCTAAAAGCTAGATACATACACCAAGTCCTAAAAATAATAAGGTTTGGAGAATACAAACAAACGGGATTAGCATAAAATGCTAAGTAAGCTCTACTCCGCCTCGTAAAATAAATACATTTATAGTTTTGAAAATATATATATTTTATAAATAGATTTTGATACATAAGTAGATCGAACTATAGAAATCATTTACCCAAAAGCTTAAAAGAGTATTTCCAAAAGAACTTTCCATCAAAGATAGTAGTTTTCACATTTCAAACTATTTAACTCAACATCCAAAAGTAAGTAAGATGCACACTTTCTCAAATATATTAATACATACGTTGAAGTGCTATAATATTTTTTATAAAGCATCGCTACTCACTCTTCAAAGTATCATAAGTAAGGAGGAATATGTTAGGAACATATTGTAATAGGTTTTGATGATACCAAATGTAAACCTAATCCCCAAGTCTCGATAGATAGGAAATACATGTAAGTTCGACAAGTAAACTAAGAGCGAAAATACAACCTGGTAATTGAGCTCAACTCGGAAAATATTTAAGCTTAAGGTAAACTTGTTTGAACATCTTAGAAGTTTCGTGTTGTAAGCTCATAGATAGATCAGAAGAAGGCACGAGACATCACTGGAGGAATAAGGGTCTGCGAGACATCAACTAAGTCTCAAGACATAAGCAGAGTTCGAGAGATCAATCCAGTTCGAGACATAGGATCGAGACATCAAGTAGTCGAGACATCAACTTTGGTCTCGATGAACTGGTACTTCTCCAAAGGACTGAATGGCAGTTAACATGCATGGATAAAGTAATCTAAGTTTGGAGAAGAAGAATATCATGGAGATAAAATCTTAAGGAGGTGCCGAAAGAATATTATGGGAACATAGAACAGCCGGAAGTGGATGCCACGTCAGAACTCCACAACAAACGGTTAGGAAGTGCACCAATCCAAGGATGGTCTTATTCCCTAAAACAAGGATCAGTGGTAATATAAAAGAGTAACTTTTGCCAAAAGAAGTAAGTGGAGCATGGACTCAAGATAGTGGAATATGGGATATTCACAACAAGACAAAAGGCCCAAGTTACAAGACCACCACTCCATGAAACATGCTAAAAATATGCAAGTCCCATGATCGGCATGGGAGACAGATTTCAAACGGAATAATTTTCCTTCCAACGGAATTATTCCTCAACTCTCATATATAAGGACGTGAAGACACAAGTTCAAGAGGTTGGTTGACAAGAAAAGAGTTCAAGAATTCTAAGCTATCATAAGAGGTGTCTAATTCAAACGTTCAAAAGTGCAAGTGCTTAATCTGGAATATCATCCTTGATATTCACTAGTGCGAGAAAACACATCTTAGTGTTTGAGAGAGTTACAAAGCTTCAATTACTACACATCTAGAAGGTGACCAAAACTGCTCTACAAGGAAGATCATCCAACGAAAGCTTTTGGTCAGATTGGAGATTGTTACACTCAACCTATGACAACCGGAACAACCTTGCTTTGGAGAAGGCAAGAAGAGGCGGAGTAACCTGGGAGCTGTCTTGTGAAAATCCTGAGGCTTGAGGCAGGCTTGGTGATCAAAGCTCAAGTGCTCGAGAGGTGGAGTAACAAGAAGCGGGGCGAAAAACCTGAGGCTTGAGGCGGGCTTCGTGATCAAAGCTCAAGCGCTCGATATTGTACTAAAAAGGGAAGTTTTAGTGCAATCCTTCTAGGGAGTTTCTAGAAGAAGAGTGGACGTAGGCGGGTTGGCCGAACCACTTAAAAATCTCTCTCGCATTTACTTTCTGCTTTTATCTCTCGCTAACCTATCTCTCGAACTGCACTGCATATAATCACACCTCTTGGACTAACTCAAACTCGTGCTAATTAAAATGGGATAACTTTTCCGCTGCGCATAAAACTTTGTCTTCATCTTGTGAGGTGTCGGACCTAAACATCCTAAGTCCAATACACACGAGAGGTCAAAAAGATTTGTAAAATCTTATACAAGTCTATTCACCCCCCTCTAGACTTGTACCCCATCCCCTTGGGACCAACAGAATACAATTTCATATTTGATCATAAACATTTCCAGAATAAAATATAGATGTATGGAGGAATATCATAACACTCACGAGATTTCACAAATCCATATACTATCATATATAAGGTGAAAGGGACGAAGGGTCTTAGATCAACTAAGCCCTAGTGACACGGTAATTCACTCTACCGGCCACTCCGCAAGTTTGTCCCTTTCGTGAGATAACGGTAATCCACTCTACCGACCACTCCTATCCATCTCCAATTTGGTCTTCAATCAATAAGTTTTCTTGTTCCTTTAACTCTTTACAATTTATCTACCATGCTTATGAATTTAAACATTGTTAGTTTGCTGTGGTCCATTATATTATGAATTGTGAGTAGTTTTATTTAGGATAAATTATCAATCAAGCAATAACTAGATTCAGCCATTGGCTTTGCTAAAATTTTAACATTGAAGTCAATCAAATTATGCCAATGTGTGTGAAATCAGTCAAGAAAATTCAGGATGAGCAAAGTGACTCTGGAAAGTATGATATGGTTGCTATTGAAACATTAGATGTATGGCACCCTTTGTCTATCTTAATTGCATTTTTTTCAACAGGTTCTGGGATCTGAGGAAAATCTAAGTGAAGAAGAGTCAGAAGTGGATAAGTGTTAACAATAATCTAATAAATGAGTAGATTTCAAGTTAACCTATACAAGCTAGGTAACTGCCAGTCCTGTTAAGGTATCTTTTTTAATGCTTCAACAATTCATATTCTGGAAATTTTGCCTAAATGAAATCCATTATATATATATATATATATATATATATATATATATATATATATATATATATATATTCAAGCAAAGCAAATTCCTAAATGACTACTTGAATTCAGGTAATGTTGGATGGGGAGCTTTTAATTATGTGTTGGGTCCAAGGCATGCAATGGTAAGTATATACTAATCCATTGCATGCATGCATTTCTGTTCTGATTTATTTACTTCTTCATTTTTATTAATTCTGTGTGACAGATAATGAAGAGGTCAAGGTTGAAGCGGTATAACTGTGACTTTAGAAAATGAGAGGTGAAGGTTCAAACCGGAATAGGAAATATATATATTGATGCATCATATATAATTCATAAGTAGGTGCTTCTGCAACCACATACATTTTCAGCGGGGTTCTCACGAAAGGAGAAACCATACATTTATTTATACATTATATATATAATGAAGTAATATATATAGTTTTGAGCGGGGTACGTTGTGCAACCACATATATAAGCCCTAATAATATGAAGTAGTAATATAGTTTTGAGCGGGTTCTGCAACCACATAGGGCCTAATAATGGCGCTGTAACTGTGAGAAGCTTAGCATACGGAAGCACATGTAAAAGAAGAATAAGGAGCGTGGTTTTATTTACGGCAAAAGCTCACCTATTCTGACTACAGGGAGCACAAATTTATACAATAAAATGCCTAACAAATAGGCAACAAACAGAGAATATAAAAAAGAATAGGACCCTCTTGTTACTTAAAATGCAAAAATAACTAACGTTATTGACTGGCTCCAACACCCCTCCTCAAGCTGGATGGTAGACAGAATGAATACCCAGCTTGGACTTAAAACTTGCCAATGATCTGGGGGCATGTGGTTTAGTAAAACAATCTGCAAGCTGATTGCCACTTGGGACATGTAAAACTTTCAAAATCCCTTTCTTGATCCGTTCACGAACAAAATGATAATCAATTTCAATATGTTTTGTACGCTCATGAAAAACAGGATTTTCGGCAATGGCAAGCGCTGATTGACTGTCAGAGAAAAGAACAGATGTGGTAGAAAGCGTAATGCCTAAGTCAGCTAGTAGGAAAAGAAGCCATTGGATCTCACAACTTGTGGCTGCTAACGCACGATATTCTGCCTCCGAAGAAGACTTAGACACTATTTCTTGCTTTTTTGACTTCCATGAAATTAAAGATTCCCCAAGAAAAATACAATAACCAGTAACAGACCGTCTAGTTTTGAGACAAGTACCCCAATCAGAATCAGAGAAACCACGTATCTGTAAGGTTGAATTCGCTGAAAAAAGAATACCTTGACCAGGTGAGCCTTTAATATACCAGAGGACTCTATGTGCAGCCTACAAATGAACATCCGTTGGAGCATCAAGGAACTGGGATAACTGTTGCGTAACAAAAGAAATATCTGGCGTTGTGATAGTTAAATAAAGCAACTTCCCAATTATGCGCCTATAACAAGTAACATCAGCCAAAATAGGGCTATCAAGATGTAGTTGTTTAGGAGAAAGAACCATCGGGCTGTCAACTGGCTTGCTACCCAAAAAATCTGTCTCGGCTAACAACTCTAAAGCATATTTTCGTTGGCAAAGATTTATCCCTTCATGACTACGAGCCACCTCCAAACCTAGAAAATATTTTAGTGAGCCCAAATCCTTAATACCAAAGGTAGTGTGAAGATGATTCTTGAGCTCTTGAATTTGACAAAAATCTAAACTAGCAACAACAATTTCGTCAACATAGACTAAAAAGGCTATAAAGGATTCCCCAGAGCCTCTAGTGAATAAAGAATGATCGGACGAGGCTTGCAAAAAACCTTGATGGACAAGTTCTTCAGTCAACTTTTCATTCCACTGTCTGCTCGCCTGCTTTAAACCATACAAGGACTTAACAAGCTTGCAAACTTGTCCTGGCTTTTCAGGTTCAACTCCCGGAGGCAAAGACATATACACTTCCTCATGCAAATCGCCATGCAAGAAGGCGTTATTAACTTCAAGTTGATGAATATGCCATCCTTTAATTGCAGTAACAGCTAACAAAGTACGAATTGTAATAACTTTAGCAACCGGACTAAAGGTATGTAAATAGTCCAAGCCTTGAGTTTGAGTGTAGCCTTTCGCAACAAGGCGAGCTTTATACCTCTCGACCGAACCATCGGCACGAAATTTAGTTCGGTAAACCCACTTGCAACCTATAGGTTGTTTATGTTGTGGTAGAGTAGTTAACACCCAAGTATTGTTTGTTGGTCCCAAGGGGATGGGGTACAAGTCTAGAGGGGGGGAGGGTGAATAGACTTGTATAAGATTTTTGCAAATCTTTTTCGACCTCTTGTGTGTATTGGACTTAGGATGTTTAGGTCCGATACCTCACAAGATGAAGACAAAGTTTTATGCGCAGTGGAAAAGTTATCCCCTTATAATTTGCACGAGTTTGAGTTAGTTCGAGAGGTGTGGTTATATACAGTGCAGTTCGAGAGATAGTTAGCGAGAGGTAAAAACAGAAAGTAAATGCGAGAGAGATTTTTAAGTGGTTCGGCCAACCCGCCTACGTCCACTCTTCTTCTAGAAACTCCCTAGAAGGATTGCACTGAAACTTCCCTTTTTAGTACAATATCGAGCGCTTGAGCTTTGATCACGAAGCCCGCCTCAAGCCTCAGGATCTTCGCAAGACAGCTCCCAGGTTACTCCGCCTCTTCTTGCCTTCTCCAAAGCAAGGTTGTTCCGGTTGTCACAGGTTGAGTGTAACAATCTCCAATCTGACCAAAAGCTTTCGTTGGATAATCTTCCTTGTAGTGCAGCTTCGGTCACCTTCTAGATGTGTAGTAGTTTAAGCTTTGTAACTCTCTCAAAACACTAAGATGTGTTTTCTCGCTGTTATGAATATCAAGTATGATATTTCAGATTAAGCACTTGCACTTTTGAACGTTTGAACTAGACACCTCTTATGATAGCTTGAATTTTTCGAACTTCTCTGAATTTGTGTCTTCACGTCCTTATATATGAGAGTTGAGGAATAATTCCGTTGGAGGGAAAATTATTCCGTTTGAAATCTGTCTCCCATGCCGATCATGGGACTTGCATATATTTAGCATGTTTCATGGAGTGGTGGTCTTGTAACTTAAACCTTTTGTCTTGTAATGAATATCCCATATTCCACTATCTTGAGTCCATACTTCACTTACTTCTTTTGGTAAAAGTTACTCTTTTTATATTCCCATTGATCCTCGTTTTAGGGAATAAGACCGACCTCTGATTGGTGCATCTTCTATCCGTTGGTTGTGGAGTTCTGACGTGGCATCCACTTCCGGCTGTTCTATTTTCCCATAATACTCTGTCAGCACCTCCTTAATATTTTATCTCCATGATATTCTTTTTCTCCAAACATAGATTACTTTATCTATGCGTGTTAATTGCCGTTCAATTCATTGGAGAAGTGCTAGTCTATCGAGACCAAAAATTGATGTCTCGACTACTTGATGTCTCGATCTCATGTCTCGAACTGGATTGATGTTTCGAGAGATTCCATCTCTCGAACTCTGCTTATGTCTCGAGACTTAGTTGATGTCTCGCAGACCCTTATTCCTCCAGTGATGTCTCGTGTCTTCTTCTGATCTATCTATAAGCTTACAACACGAAACTTCTAAGATGTTCAAACAAGTTCACCTTAAGCTTAAATAATTTTCGAGTTGAGCTCAATTACCCGGTTGTATTTTCGCTCTTAGTTTACTTGTCGAACTTACATATATTTCCTATCTATCTAGACTTAGGGGATTGAATATTACATTTGGTATCATCAAAACCTATTACAGTATGTTCCTAACAATTTCCCCCTTTTTGGTGATGCCAACACTATACTTCCTTATATGGCTGATTTTCAAGAAAAGATTAACTTTGATTTTATTTTCAGCGCATACGATAAGTTTGACAAGGAAACTAATCTGCTAAAGCATGAAGTAAAAACTCACGCAACCCCAGCAAAAGATATATATATTAAGATTAAGGGAATGTTTTACATGAAAAAGAACATAGCAGAAAAGTTAAAAGAAAGCAAAGAACAACATGATCGAGAATGCATGTAGACGACGAGAGCTTACTGCTTGTCTGCTTTCCTCTTCTCGTTGATAGCTGCTCGTGTCTTGATGGGGTCTTTAGAGTTTACGTTGATAGCTGCTCGTGTCTTGATGGGGTCTTTAGAGTTTACCAGATTTAGGTACTGTGTCTTGATGGGGTCTTTAGAGTTTACCAGATTTAGGTACTCATCCGTGATGGGGTCTTTAGAGTTTACCAGATTTAGGTACTCATCCGATACATCAAGATTAGAGTTTACCAGATTTAGGTACTCATCCGATACATCAAGATGAAGGTTTACCAGATTTAGGTACTCATCCGATACATCAAGATGAAGGTTGTTGATGAAGGCTTCACCTATGAAATCACCTTCGATTACCCCATCTCTCCACCATTCAATGCATTCTTGAGGAGTGAGACCGTTGTGAGAAGATAGGTCAGTTTTGGCAAGAAGACTTACTATGATTCCATTGAGATATTCTGTTGTGTCTTCTTTGAACCCTGATTTATAGTTTTTCATAAACTGCTCGTCCTTCTTCTCTTTTGCAGTTTGTTGTTCTCGCCTCTTCCTTTTTCTTTCTCGGTCTTCTTCTCTCCTCTTCTCCATTTCCATTGTACGCTAGACCCTTAGAAACTCCTGACTCTTGGCTTCCTCCATTGCCTTGCTCATTATTTTTGGAACTTTTGGAGGAGGTCCAGTGGTTAAGGGTTCACTTGCTGCCCTTTTCTTGCTGGCTGTTATCCCTCTTGATCCTTGATTCCCTTGATTTTCCCCCTTGTTGGCATCATCCATACGGGAAAGGAGAGTGGACATACCTTCAAAAAGCGTTTGAAGCTGGGCAGGTACTTGGTTCGACGGGTCATCGAGTGGGGCTTTGATTACATCCTGTCGAAGTTCACTAGAGTTCTGAAAAGCTCGAAGTTCAGCTCTTAGTTCTGCAACTTCAGCTTTTGCTCCTGCAGCTTCTGCTCGAGCTTCCGCAGCCTCATTTGCGGCTCGTCTTGCTGCATCTTTAGCCCATACTGCTTGTTCGAGAAGTTCTGCATGACTGGCTTGGGATTCACTTGTACCAGCAGCAGACATTGATGCGTTGCGAACAACAGTGAGTATGCACTCAATTTGAGCCATCTTCTGAGATTGATCGGCCATGGATTGGCGCACCTCGCCAATGAAAGCTTTTTCGGCCTGTCGATCATAGTCTGAAGGAGGAGAAGAAGGAGTAGTACCTTTAGTCGGAGGGGACTTGGGTGCTTCCAGAATTCCACCCATGATTTGCAACTGTGAGTCCTCCTCTCGATTGTGTGTCTGAGGATCAGCAGGGACACTGGGATCAGAGCTTGAAGGTAGCTCCATATCAGGCGCTTCCCGGTTTCCACTTGAGGGATGGATCACTTCGCGCTCATCACCTCTCGAACCTGGAACCTCAGCTTCAGCAACTGGTGGGATTGGATCAGCTAAGGAAGGAACTTCTGTATTGGATGCTTCCCGATTTCCATCCAATTGAAGATCCTCCTCAGTGGTACCTCTCAAACCAGAGCTAGGAACTTGATCATCTGCCGGAGGGATCGAATTTGAGGGAGGAGGTTGTGCATCGATAGGTGCTTCCCAGTTTCCACCATTGATGGGAACATCTTTCCCCTCAGTACCTCTCGAACCAGCAGGACCTGAAACTGTCTGCTCTCGTTGCTCATTCGGCTGCACTTCAGTCTGCTCAGGTGAATCAGGAATCACGATGGTTTTAGGAGCAGCTGGTGCACTCCACCTTTGTCTATCAACCATCCTGGCTGCAAAGGTTGATGCGGTGTCATCTGGTAGCAGGAATGGTGACGGCAGCTCCATGTAAATTGGAAAGCCTGGCAGTGTGAGCAACGGAATTTCACCCTCTCAAACTGTTTGTGCTTCGTCGGTGTCAACCGAGGGTGTGGACTCAGGAGCTGGCAGAAGTAGGACTGAGTTGGGTTCTGCCTCAAGTGCTTCAAAGGTCTCGGATTCACCTCTCGAAGCTGCTACTTGTTCGTCCAGAGCAGAGTCACTTACTTGGGACAAAGGGATTGCTGCCGTTGCAATTGGATTTTCACGATCATCTCTTGCAACCCCTGAGGTTTCCCCTGGACCTCTCGTATCCTCTACATTCTGTCCCAAGGATAGAGCAGTGGCGAGCCTGATGTCTTCTTGGTACTTTGCCTCTACTTCAGGATCCACTTCAGGCTCGTTCTCTTGGTCATCAGCAGCTATGCCCTTGCCTTTGTCAGATCGTCCAAGATTCCTCTTGGACACATACATTTCATGGGTTAGGTCTTGAAGTTCATTGGCTGGGATCTCGGTAAGATTTAGCCAGTTTAAAGCAAAGATTTCCTCAGCCACCATAACTGCTGCCTGAGCTACCAGTTGGTTATAAGGACCTGTTCTCTAGTTGATCCATCGAAGCACTCTGGAGAGATCATCCAAGTATAAATCTGTTTCAGCACAAGAATTCAACTAAGCAGCTACTTCTCTTTCCGTTTCAATCTGTCCAGCAGATTGATCCTCCATAATATGTGCATCTTGCACAGTCTGTTCACTGATCTCTCGGCCCTGACTAGAGAGATCATCACCTGTCTCCACATCCGCTATCACTCTGGTAATAGATCCTTCGACTTGAGCAGATTCAGTGGGTGTCAACTTCACATTATGAGCACTTTGCACTGGGTCCCTGACCACAGTGCCCTGATCATCAGCAGCAGTTACCACTGTGTTGTCTTGGACTTCAACTGCTGGAACTGCTATCTCTTGAACCACCTCTCGTGGTTCCTCAACATTTCTCTGCACTGGATCACGGATCCCAGTGCCTTCAAACTCTCGAGTCTCCTCTCGAGACATATCCACAGATTCATCAGCATCACCAGCACCATCAATATTCAGATCAACAACAATTTCACCCGAGATGGACCTGGTAGGGGGCACTCTCTCAACCTCAGCGGCCATTGTAGCCTGAGGTTCCCCCTGGGCTTGTGCCTTGTCCTCAAACGGTACTGGAATCACAGAGGGTGTCATCTCTCGAGTCTTAGTGACAGCATTTGAATTGGCTTTCTTAGCCCTTTTTGGCAAAACAACCCTCTTAATCAGTACACCCAGTGGTGTATCATCAGAATCCTCTTCCTCAGATTGGGCTTTCCTTTTGCCTTTTCCCTTAGGCTTTGAGGGAGAGGGTGCAATCTTCACACCCTTAGACTTTGGAGCCTGAGATTTCGTCCTACCCATATAGGTATTTCGATGAATCTCTCTCCCTTCCCTCAACTGCAAACCCTTTAAACTTAGTAAATACTGAACAACAAAGCCGAAACCAACCTTTTTACTGATGGACTGGTTGGTGTTTGAAACTGAGCCTTGCACTTGTAGTTTTAGGAAGTTGAAGATGATGTGCGCCCAATCCATTTGAACGTTGTTCCAGATGGCATGGAGGATTTTGAGGATGTCCAGATTTATCTCATCGGTTCCGGACACCTTGCTGAGGAT
This sequence comes from Ipomoea triloba, assembly GCF_003576645.1. Lineage (NCBI taxonomy): Eukaryota > Viridiplantae > Streptophyta > Magnoliopsida > Solanales > Convolvulaceae > Ipomoea > Ipomoea triloba. The sequence goes on along the minus strand of NC_044919.1, from coordinate 7,180,575 downwards.
GAACTTCATGATGAGGTCAGCTGCAATTGCAAACCTCTCCTTCAAATGGAACTTGCGGAGAGCAGAGGTTGCACTGGACGGAGCAGTCTCCAATCGAATTTTGTCCCAGAAGGCTTGCTTGTCTACGCTGTAATCCGAGAGGTGCTTGACTGCCTCCTCTGATGCAGTAAAGTCGAATGCAGCCCTTAGGTCACCCACGGAGGTCGTGATGTCAATCTCATTGAATCGGCTCTCAATCTTGCCCTTTGTGACCTTAGCATTCGCGAACCATTCGGTGAAGTCGAGGTCGTGGATGGTTTGATAATCATGAGTCATATATTTCATGAGGCCGGCCTTCTCGAACTTCTTCAGGACTTTCTCTGCTAGCTTCGGGTTCGTCGAGTGGTTGACGAAACCTTCTCTGTCAAGGATGCTCCCCGCCTTGACCTGCTTGATGAGAGTTTGAATGTGGGCCAACTCTCTCTGGTAAGCATCGGAAGATGAGGTTGATGTTGATGATTCGGACGCCATCGTTGAAAGCTTGATGTTTTGGAGGGAATGTGTACAGTGTTTGGAATTTGGGGATTTTGGGTATTCGGTTTTGAGCTTGAATCCGGGTAAAGAAGATGGGTTTAGCTTTTATATCTTGTGGATTTGGGTCGGATATATGGGTAGGGTTGAGAGTGTAACCCGAATTAGGATCCCGGTTGATTTAAATGAATTGAAAGGTCAGAAAGACCCTTCTATAACGGTTATGTGCATATGATATGGTGATGGTATTTTTGGGAAAGAGTGTGACGGTTTAGGGCGAGAAAGTGAGGTTATAAAATAAGATAACTTTATAAGCATGCTCCCACTAAACACGATAGCGCCCTTAAAACTTGGAAAACCGTCAGTAACCGAAGACCACGTGGCTAACATTAATTTCCAAATTAGCCGTTCCACATATATCCGTTGAATACATCAGTTTCACCTTTCGAAGGTGAACACTTGGCTGTACTAGTTTAAGGATCTTCCCCCTGAGTTATTGATCCCTAAACCTCCTTATTCCTCCGTCTTGACTTGGTTGAACCTATGGCAACATATTCAAGTGGTTAAGGATCTTCCCCCTGAGTGATTGATCCCTAACCCTCCTTATTCCTCCGTCTTTGAGATACATATAAAATCAGTTTGTTATCTTTCGAAGTGATCTCTCGAACTCCCCTTCTTCGAGACATATCGTATATAGCCAAACTGAATGAGTATCTCTCGAACTACCTTTCGAACACAGATTGCAAAAAGAACAAGATTGATTCATCCAAAAGATATCACTAGGAACATTTCCTTGAGTTCATTTAGTGATTTCCAGATACATTACATATGAATCAATATACTATTAGATTCCCTAGAAACTTTTGTTTGGCCTTGGATAGCCATATAGGAATCTAACGTCAGAGCAGGAACTAGCCATCTAAAGTCCTATTTATTCTAGTTATAGAACTAGAGGTGGCTTAATTTTTCTTGTTCTTCTCGACCTCTCCGCTGCTGCACTCCTCACAGGCTCCTTCTCCCTTTTCCTTGGTTCTCCATTTGGTTGAGGGAGATCCTTTTCCAGAATGTGCAGCTGTAAGAGTCCCACTTATACGAGACTCTTCTCCTGATTCCAGTATCCCACCGTTGTGGATCTCCTCGCATTTGGGGATCCATTCACCTTGGATGGGAACAGAATGCTTGCTTGGATTATCAGGAAACTCCGCAATCTGTTCACCCTTAGTTGATTCTGGATAGTTTTCTCCTTGAAAGTCTTTGGACTTGGCTGCCGATTTCCTTCCTCTATACCAGAATGGTATATCGTCTTTTCCTTTCTTCTTCTCCATGAAGAAGTCGATGACATGAATTGCTGAGAAAACCCCTCTATTTATAGCCCAAAAACTTAGCACTGTTAAGTCACGGGATGCTAAATGAATGACCATTCAATGCTGTGTAACTCCAAAGCTGCCATAAAGTTGATGAAACCGCTCCTCACATGCGAAACAGTTCATGGCACTAAATACAAGGAGATAAGATTTGACCGTTCAACCCAATTCTATCATTCCCAATTCTAACCTTAGTTGAGAGAATCTATTTTCACATAACGCCTTTGTGAAAATATCTGCTAGTTGCTCCTCCGTTGCAACATATTCCAAAGTTATATCCTTTTTCTCAACATGGTCTCGGATGAAGTGATATTTTATGTCAATGTGCTTTGTCCTTGAATGTAACACCGGATTCTGAGTAATAGCTATGGCACTAGTGTTGTCACACATAATCTTAACCTCTTTACATTCAACACCATAATCCAGTAATTGTTGCTTCATCCATAAAATTTGAGCACAACAACTTCCGGCTGCTACATATTCTGCCTCAGCGGTACTTGTAGCTATCGAATGCTGTTTCTTGCTAAACCATGAGACAAGTCTTCCACCTAGAAACTGACATGTCTCAGATGTGCTCTTACGATCAATTTTACAACCGGCAAAGTCCGCATCTGAATATCCCATAAGTTCGAAAGATCCACCTCTCGAATACCAAAGTCCAACACTTTGCGTATCCTTGAGATATCTAAGAATCTTTTTAGATGCATTTAAGTGACTCTCCTTAGGACTTGCCTGAAATCTAGCACATACACCTACTGCAAAGGATATATCTGGTCTACTAGCAGTTAAATAAAGAAGAGATCCGACGATACCTCGATACGTAGTTTGATCAACCTCTCGGCCTTCACTGTCAACATCGATGCGTAGAGAGGTTCCCCCATAGGTACTTTGACTGAAGATTTCCCTTCTATATTGTATTTCCTGAGCAGATCCTTGGTGTATTTCTCCTGGTTGATGAAGATACCTTCCTTAAGTTGTCTTACTTGTAGTCCGAGGAAGTAGTTGAGTTCTCCCATCATGCTCATCTCGAACTTCCCTTTCATCAAACTGGAGAACTTCTCGCACAAGTCTGGATTGGTGCTTCCAAAGATGATATCGTCCACATAGATTTGCACCAATAAGATATGATCTCCATCCTTAATTCTAAACAATGTTTTGTCCACTAGGCCTTTGGTGAACCCACACTGAAGTAGAAAACAGGATAAAGTGTTATACCAAGCTCTCGGAGCTTGTTTCAAGCCGTAAAGTGCCTTCTTCAACTTGTATACTTTGTCAGCTCCCACGTCCTTCAAGAAACCCGGAGGTTGTTCAACGTACACCTCTTCTTCAAGAAGTCCGTTCAGAAAAGCGCTCTTGACATCCATTTGATACACTTTGAAGTCTTTGAAGGCGGCATAAGCGAGAAAGATGCGAATGGCTTCGAGACGTGCTACCGGAGCGAAGGTTTCATCAAAATCTATTCCTTCCTCCTGGCAATATCCTTTAGCAACAAGTCTGGCCTTGTTCCTAACAATAACTCCATCCTCATTCATCTTGTTTCTGAAAACCCATTTTGTACCAATGACATTCTGATGATGAGGTCTCGGAACCAGTTCCCAAACGTCATTCCTCTCAAACTGATGAAGTTCCTCTTGCATGGCTTGTACCCAATCAGGATCTCTTAGAGCCTCATCAATCACCTTAGGCTCTATTTGCGATAGAAAGCAAGCAAGCATGCTTTCTATGTATGCTGATCTGGTTCGAACTTTGTCACGTATATCTCCAATCACTTGATCAGCGGGATGACTTCTCAGCCATCTTAGATCGGGTTGTGGCTCCTCAGTTGACTCCTCGAGTGTTGGTTGGGATGTGGGTTGATCATCCATGATCTGGATTGGATTAACTGAGTCAGGAGCATTTTTCTTTGTAGTCTCTTCATCGTCTGATTCTGACTGGAGTTCTGCTACGTTTCGAACTATCGGCTGTTTCCCATCGAGAGGTAAGTCTGATCTCTCGATGGTTTCCAGCTGAGCTTCCTCAGAACTTTCAGCTGCTTCTATTGACTTTGATGGTTGATTAGCTGATGCTTCGTCATCAAAAGAGACATGTACAGATTCCTCAACCACCAATCTCCGCTTGTTGAAGACTCTGAAGGCTTTACTTGTCGATGAGTATCCCAGAAATACTCCATCGTCTGCCTTTTCGTCAAAGGCTCTTAACTGAGTCTTTCCATTGTTGTGGACATAGCATTTGCATCCGAATGTATGAAAGTAGCTTACATTAGGTTTCCTTCCATTCCACAACTCATATGGAGTCTTTCCGACTCCTTTCACGATCAAGGACCGATTTTGGGTATAGCACGCTGTGTTTACTACTTCTGCCCAAAATCCTTGTGATATGTTGGCTTGTGAGAGCATAGTCCTTGCAGCTTCCTTAAGAGTTCTATTCTTCCTTTCAACAATGCCGTTCTGTTGAGGTGTTCGAGCAGCTGACAACTGATGATGAATCCCGTTCTCGCTGCAGTAGCTCTCGATCACTTGGTTAACGAACTCTCCACCTTCATCTGACCGAATCTTGAGTATCGAGACATCATTCTCAACTTGAACTTGCTTCAAAAGATTTGATAGGGCAACTTTTGTCTCGCTTTTCTTGGTTAAGAATATGGTCCAGGTGAATCTTGTGTAGTCATCTACTACCACAAGAGTGTACTTCCTTCCTCTCATGCTGGGTGGATCCACCGGGCCAAATAAGTCCATATGAAGAAGACTTAGTGGTCTGGTAGACGATGTCTCGGCTTTGGTTTTGAAAGAGGATTTGATCTGTTTGCAACGTTGACATGCCTCACAAATCTTGTCCTTCCGAAACGTGACTTTGTGCAGTCCTTCCACAAGATTCCTCTTAGTAAGCTTGTTGATGGTTTTGAAGTTTAGGTGGCTAAGCTTACTGTGCCAATCCCAGCATAAGTCCTCTTTGCTCCTTGCTAGCATACATAGGGATGGTTTGGCAGATCTCCAATCCACTATGTACATGTTTCCTTTCCTTGTTGCTTCCAGGACGACTTCGAGAGATTCCTCTTGTATGATCTGGCACTTGCTTTTGGTGAAGATAACTTTGTAGCCCTTGTCACAGAATTGGCTCGTGCTAAGGAGATTGAACTTGAGCCCTTCAACGTAGGATACTTCCTTGATCACCAAATCATTCTTATGAATCTCACCAACAGCCTTCGTGTGTCCTTTCTTCTCGTTGTCTCCAAATGTCACCAAGGGACCTTCGATAGGGTGGATGTTCTCTAGCAATGTTAGATTTCCCGTCATATGTCTCGAATATCCACTATCAATGAACCATACGTCCCTGGTGTCCTGCATGCAAATCAAGCAGATTTAGGTACCCAAACTTTGGGTCCTGGTTGGTTAGTAAGTTTAGGCATCCATTTATACCTTGGGCCCATTACTCCAAGCCTAGGTGCAATGTAGCCGTTATACGATTGATAATCATAAGGAATGCTAGCAAAGACTCTGGGCCTCTTAGGTGCATAAATCAGCTTAGGTTGAGGCTTGACCTCGAACTTACGCACCATGCCCTTCATGGCCTGTTTGGTCACGTGGTACCGTTGAAACTGAGGTTTATTCCACGGTTCATATTCTTGTGACCAATCCTCATCAGATGGGTAGTGTCTGCCTTCCTCCATCCGTGAGTTCCTAACTCTATGGATCTCAGACCTTCCATATTTGCCTTGAGGCGCATTATATGGAATGTAGCTTCTTTTGTACTTGGAATAGCCTTGCGAGAGATAGCTAGGTGATCTTTCGATATTGTTAACCCGGCCATTCTTCGTAGCTTTCCTATACTTTCCATTGCTGGTGTATAGACGGTTTGTGAATAGCTACCCTGGTCTTTCATGTTGGTCCTTTATGACCTTTATTCGGTTTGGATTGAGATCCTCCATTACTTGAAGTTCCCAAACCGTTGGTCTGCTTATCTCTCGAGAGACAGTTCTGACGGAACCCTAGTCCGGTTCTATCATTCGTAGGTCTATGATCATTTACCATTTTCTCCACTGCTTTGGAGGAATTAGTAAACGATGCAATAACCTCTCTAAGATTAAGCTCTCTAGCCTCTCGAGCTTTGCACTCTTCCTTAAGTTGGATTATTTCAGCTTCTAAATTGCTTACTTTGAGATTTAGCTCTGAATTCTCTTTCGAGACATTCTTAAGCATTTCTCTTTCAGCAATTAGTCTGCTGTTCTCCTCCAGAACTTTAGCATGAGTGCTATTAGCGATGTTGAGGTCCCTCCTGAGTAATTCCATGGTCTCGAAGGGATCCTCATCGCTTCTAAAAGAAGAACATTGGGAAGTAGAGATAGAGTAGCGAAATGTAGAAGTGGAGGTTACCTCATTGTTAATAGCCATTAAGCATTGATCCTCCTCTTCTGTAGTGTATAAACAGATGAGCCCCCTCTCATCTTCTGAGCTGCTGCTGCTCTCGTTGGAGCTTGATGTCTCGGACTCCTCGATTGCCTTCTCAAGTTCCTCAGCCACAAGCGCCTTCCTGCGCGAATGCGTCTTTGATGAACTTTTGAAGCCTCCTTGTGTTGGCTTCTCTCTGGATTCCTCTTTCCTCCTGGAATCCTTGCCTTCTTGGCCTTGATATTTGCTTACCGGTGGGTAAGGACATTCGGCCTTGAAATGCCCCGGTCTCCTGCAGTTATAGCATAGACCTTGGTTTTCTTCCTCCGTCCTTCTGGATGGATATCTTTCATTTTTCCTTCTTGAGGAGGAAGGTGAACTTGTATTGCTCTCCGGTGTCTTCTTCATGAACTTCCTGAATTTTCTCATAAAAAGAGCAAATTGTTCGTCAGATAAGAGATTTGTGGGATTAGGATCTGACCTTGAGGAGGTGGATGGTTGATCAGCAACCAGTGCCACATTCCGTCTGTCCACCACGTCCTCATCTTTCGGAAACATCTCAAATTCGAAGGCTTTGAGATCTCTACATAGTTGGTCGGTTGTGGTGTTCTTCAGATCCCTGTGATCGCGCATTGTGATCACCTTCATCTCCCACTCCTTGGTAAGGCCTCGTAAGACCTTCAAGTTTAGCTCCTTTTGTGGGATCTCCTTCTTGAGATCACTAATCTCGGTTGACAACTTCATGAACCAAGATTCCATGCTGTCGATGCTCTCTCCTGGCTTCATCTTGAAGTCCTCGAACTTCTTCATCGCCACAGTGAGCTTGTTCTCCTTTTCCTGTTCATCACCTTCACCAATCAACATCAAAGTATCCCATATCTCTTTTGCCGTGGTGCACTTTCTGACTCTTGGGAAGATGGTTTCGTCTATAGCTCTGAAGAGGATATCCTTGGCAATGTTGTCAAGGTTGTTTCTCTTCCTATCATCACTCGTCCATTCTTCCTTAGGTTTTGGTACGTACTTTGGTGTGTCTTTGGTTTGCTCTGCAAAAGTGTTGACCATTAAGATCTTGACTGGTCCAGTTGATATAAGCTCGACCATCTCATATGGAGGGCTGATAAGTACGCAAGCATGCGTGTCTTCCAGTCATCGAACCTGCTAAGATCAAAAAGAAGATGTCTCGACAACATGCTGTCCATATTGAAAATTATCTCGTGCTTTGAAAACTTTTTAAAAGATTTTTCAAAGAAGGATCTCTAGGCAATATAAACAAAGGTTTATATCGATCAGAGAGCTTGCTCTGATACCAATTGTTGGTCCCAAGGGGATGGGGTACAAGTCTAGAGGGGGGGCTGAATAGACTTGTATAAGATTTTTGCAAATCTTTTTCGACCTCTCGTGTGTATTGGACTTAGGATGTTTAGGTCCGATACCTCACAAGACGAAGACAAAGTTTTATGCGCAGCGGAAAAGTTATCCCCTTTTAATTTGCACGAGTTTGAGTTAGTTCGAGAGGTGTGGTTATATGCAGTGCAGCTCGAGAGATAGTTAGCGAGAGGTAAAAACAGAAAGTAAATGCGAGAGAGATTTTTAAGTGGTTCGGCCAACCCGCCTACGTCCACTCTTCTTCTAGAAACTCCCTAGAAGGATTGCACTAAAACTTCCCTTTTTAGTACAATATTGAGCGCTTGAGCTTTGATCACGAAGCCCGCCTCAAGCCTCAGGTTTTTCGCCCGCTTCTTGTTACTCCACCTCTCGAGCACTTGAGCTTTGATCACCAAGCCCGCCTCAAGCCTCAGGATCTTCACAAGACAGCTCCCAGGTTACTCCGCCTCTTCTTGCCTTCTCCAAAGCAAGGTTGTTCCGGTTGTCACAGGTTGAGTGTAACAATCTCCAATCTGACCAAAAGCTTTCGTTGGATAATCTTCCTTGTAGTGTAGCTTCGGTCACCTTCTAGATGTGTAGTAGTTTAAGCTTTGTAACTCTCTCAAAACACTAAGATGTGTTTTCTTGCTGTTATGAATATCAAGTATGATATTCCAGATTAAGCACTTGCACTTTTGAACGTTTGAACTAGACACCTCTTATGATAGCTTGAATTTTTCGAACTTCTCTGAATTTGTGTCTTCACGTCCTTATATATGAGAGTTGAGGAATAATTCCGTTGGAGGGAAAATTATTCCGTTTGAAATCTGTCTCCCATGCCGATCATGGGACTTGCATATATTTAGCATGTTTCATGGAGTGGTGGTCTTGTAACTTGAACCTTTTGTCTTGTAATGAATATCCCATATTCCACTATCTTGAGTCCATACTTCACTTACTTCTTTTGGTAAAAGTTACTCTTTTTATATTCCCATTGATCCTCGTTTTAGGGAATAAGACCGACCTCTGATTGGTGCATCTTCTATCCGTTGGTTGTGGAGTTCTGACGTGGCATCCACTTCCGGCTGTTCTATTTTCTCATAATACTCTGTCAGCACCTCCTTAATATTTTATCTCCGTGATATTCTTTTTCTCCAAACTTAGATTACTTTATCTATGCGTGTTAACTGCCGTTCAGTTCATTGGAGAAGTGCTAGTCTATCGAGACCAAAAATTGATGTCTCGACTACTTGATGTCTCGATCTCATGTCTCGAACTGGATTGATGTTTTGAGAGATTCCATCTCTCGAACTCTGCTTATGTCTCGAGACTTAGTTGATGTCTCGCAGACCCTTATTCCTCCAGTGATGTCTCGTGCCTTCTTCTGATCTATCTATAAGCTTACAACACGAAACTTCTAAGATGTTCAAACAAGTTCACCTTAAGCTTAAATAATTTCCGAGTTGAGCTCAATTACCCGGTTGTATTTTCGCTCTTAGTTTACTTGTCGAACTTACATATATTTCCTATCTATCGAGACTTAGGGGATTGAATATTACATTTGGTATCATCAAAACCTATTACAGTATGTTCCTAACATTGTTCGCATGAAGGGCATCTAACTCCGCTTGCAGGGCATCTCGCCAACATTTGAAACGAACGACTTCATTGTAATTCTTTGGTTCAACTACACTAGAAGTAGCTAACACAAACCGTTTATGCACAGGAGAAAGCTTGTCATAAGAAATAACATGCTGCAAATGCACAGGAGAAAGCTTGTCATAAGAAATAACATGCTGCAACAAGTGTGGTGTGTTTCGGAGTTGGACACAAGCATGCTGCAACAAGTGTGGTGTGTTTCGGAGTTGGACACAAGTAGAAGACAAACCATTTCGCACCAAGTGGCAGTGGTAATCCTTCAAATATGATGGTTTAGTTCTAGTGCGTGTTGATCGACGCAATATGGGAATGGGGGAACCAGAAGCATTCGTTTGGCCAATGTCTATTGTACTTTGTTCAAGAATATTTGTTTGGTTTGTAGAAGCACTGGGATGATCACCATGCAAAACAAGCTGGTTAGTATGAGAATGTGACACCCCCAACCTCACACCGGCTGAGATAGCTAAAGCTTAACACAACAGCTGCCAATCTCAACCATCAAACGAAAACATAGCGGAAGCGATTTAAAACCTAAGGGGCGTCATGCCACATCTAGGTATAACACAGCCTAGATGCACAGGCTAATCAAAAAAACGGACTAAGCTGTCATAGATATAAACCAAGATAAAATTCTCAAAACATAATCCACAATCATCGAAAGTACTCAAACCACTAATCCAGAGTATACTAATAATATCTCAGGGCANGCTCACAGGAACTTGAAACAGAACGATTCAAAGGAACAAAGATTCAACGGAAGGCTGAAAAGAGAACGATTGCTCAACTAGTCCTAAACTCAAAAACATACTAACACGCAACTAAGCTCAAGCACATACTACACCTCTAACATTCTAAACTTATAACCTACCCAACCCAAACTAGCATGCAAGAACTAAACTAGCTACTTACTTAGGTAAAAAGGATTCCTAACAAAGATCTAACATAAGCACGGAAGCTATCAACTGAACTGGGTGACCTCCTCATGCCGAACTGCTTGGAACTGATTTCTCATCACATCCCCCATATCCAAGGTCGCTCCTTTGGCCATGTGGTTGGATCACACCGCCTTCACGGACTTCATTGCTTGCCGGTGCACTTCTCTTGACTGGGCGTCCAAAATTCTTGTTGGCTTCTCTTCGTAAGATAGAGCATCTTCGAACGTTACGACTTCCAGGTGGATATCACGAAGCGCATCATGTACATATATCTTCAGCAGCAAACGTGAAACGCATCACGCATCTAGTCTAACTTGGTCGGCATACGACTCCTATTGATCATGGGCAGCTTTCACTCTTTCGTGAACCAACTCAACTTTTCCGATGACACATGTAGACGCTACGATCTTAGGGTCACTTGATTTACCAAATCTTCCCAACTGAACGAGCTGCTACACTTCTTTGCTTTAACCTTTTGACAGCTTAGGCGAACTCCATTTTCTTGAAAGATCCAACTCAGAACCATTGCATAAGGATAATTCGTATTGGGGACAGAAGGTTAGAACTAGTACGGTAGTACATATAGAGAAAGTATTTATAGAGGGCATGCTTATTAAGAAAACGTTGACCCAACAAGGAAAGAGAATGAAAGGTTTAAGGTGTAAGGTTTAAGAACAGTCGTTGATTAAGAATAGAATCAAGAGTTATCAAGGTTGCGACTTAGGGAATGCGGTTGTCACCTTGCACAAGGTATTTTCAAGAAGCACACAAGGTCGACGTTCGAGCGGATGGAAATGATTTTTCAATAGAAAGTGGTGTCAAGTTCTTTTAAGGAAAAGAGAAGAGCTTGTCTTTGAAAGAAAATAAGGACGAGGTTCGAAGAGATCAAAAGAATTTCTCAATCAAGAGAATATTAAGTTCTTTCAACAACAGAGAAGGAACGAAAAGAACTTGGCTTCGAGAACAGATAAGGGCAAGATTGAAAACACAAGAGGAGTTTTCCAACGTTAGGGTATTTACCTTACTCCAAGAGGTGCAAGAATTTAAGTTTCAAGAGGAATCATGAACGAGGTTTTAAAACAAACTGAAAGGTTGTCTGAACGAAAGGATATACAATTTTCCAAGGGAATGAGAGAGGTTCGGTTTCAAGGGACGATAGCAATGAGGTCTAGAAAGATAGAAAGGATTCTTTAACGGTAGGGTATGCACTTTTCCAAAAAGAAAAGACAAATCCAGTTTCAAGCTAAGATGAGATAGGGATTTAGAACAGGTAGAAGGGATGTTTCAACAAGAAGGCATTTAGGGTTTCGAGAAACAAAGAGATTTTTAGTTTCCAAGATTAGATAGGAATGCTGATTAGAATAAAGAGAAGGGATTTCCTAATGGAAGGGTAATTGGGGTTTCAAGGAATTAAGAGAAATTCGGCTTTAAGAAGGTCAAGGAGTCTCTCAACTCTAAACGATTTCTTCGGGTTGACGATTCGATTACGACACTCTGACTGATTGATAGATCTTGCCTTGCTCCCCAACGCAACGCTGACTTGAGATTCGAACAAGCTCTACATGTAAACTATGATTCGCACAACCTTATTACTCCAAGAGAGGCTGAAGGCGATTCATCGCGGATGATTGATGGGTGCAGAACGAGAGATTTCCGAGGAAGCTTCATAAAGAGGGTAAGATTAGTTAGGAAGGTACCACTCGATCTTAAAAAGGGGTTCGCCTATGATTAACGGTGATCTGAGAAACCGAGTTTACTTCTTTGTACTTGAAGGTTGCAACTCCTAACTTGTTCCTTCGTTGTCGCTTCAGGGATGGGTAGGACCGTCTCACGGCTTGGGCATCCCAACTTCAAATTCTAATTCTTCATGTAATGTTAACTCCGAGCTTAGCTTGCACAAGGTTCTTCATCACTAATCCCGAAAGCTCCTGTTTGGCGTGCTTTAACTCTTGCTTCTGACGGAACGCGAGTGTAGATAACTCTTCCTTAGAATACCCGAGGATTAAGCTAGCCTTTAGGTTTACTTCCGTTGGTCTTGATCTTTTGACGATTGATCTTCTGCTAGCTTGTCTCGCTATTCCTTAGTTCTTTCTTGCCATCATTCCTTCGAGTGTTTACACAAGATTCCTCATGGCCGATCTGACCATTCCTACTTGGCGTGTTTTAACTCTTCCTTGACGCACCAGCACCCACCATTGCCGTTCCCTCATAGCCGAGGGTCTTCAAGTCTTCAGTCTTCGAGCTCCAGTTGCTTTCTTCATCTTGTGTCGAACTTCAGCTGCACGAACCCGTTCTTCAAGCCTTGAGTTTGGAGAAGACTTTGTAGACGAGGCTGCACGCGCGAGTACGCCAACTTCCGGGGAACGTAGATGGTTGTCGTTGACTCCGAACCGTGCGTAGATTAGTCTTCTTTGACGAGCCGCCCCTCTTCTGGTTGCTCAAACGCATACGGGGATATCCATCGTTTCTTATCCACCGACTACTTATTTCTATTCTAAGGCAGGCTTCTAGGCAAACTAAAACGAAGCAACTTAACTAAAAACGATTAAAACTTACCCGAGAAGACGAGCCGCAAGCTGCAAACAACAAGGTTAACAAAGCACATATAACATAAACAGATAAGGCGTGTCCTCACCGCGATTCCTAGAATTCACACATCCTAGGATTCTCAAAACATCTTAATTGCTACTGATCAAGTCCTAGAGTCTCAAAAGTTCAACCCTAGGATTCCTACTTAGACCTCAACACAGGCTCTGATACCAACTGTGACACCCCCAACCTCACACCGGCTGAGATAGCTAAAGCTTAACACAACAGCTGCCAATCTCAACCATCAAACGAAAACATAGCGGAAGCGATTTAAAACCTAAGGGGCGTCATGCCACATCTAGGTATAACACAGCCTAGATGCACAGGCTAATCAAAAAAACGGACTAAGCTGTCATAGATATAAACCAAGATAAAATTCTCAAAACATAATCCACAATCATCGAAAGTACTCAAACCACTAATCCAGAGTATACTAATAATATCTCAGGGCACACAGGCCAAAACCAAAGTCTAAACAAGGTAAACTAAGGCTAAACATCCTCATAAGNTAAATTCACCCCTTACAAATTAAATACAAGAATTAGCCCATAAGATGTCTTAGAAACAATATATATATATATAATGTATGATCAAGAATGTGGGCTTGTAGGATTATTTAATTACAAAGGTTGTAAGGGTCCAAATTAAATAAAATCCCTTACAAGAATAAATTCAATTAGTTGGGCTCTTGATTAGAATAATTAAATTAGGCTCAAGAAATATATACATATATATATATATATATATCAAATTGAAGGAATTAGCCCAATTGGAATTAAATTAAATTGCCCAAGGAATTAATTATCGAACGAAAGGCTTGAACGAATTTACGGGGTGTTACAGAGAATCTGCAGAAATATCATTACTCTCATTACCATCAAGAATATTTGTTTGGTTTGTAGAAGCACTAGGATGGTCATCATGCAGAACAAGCTGGTTAGTATGAGAATCTGCAAAAATATCATCACTTTCATTACCAACCAAAGTATCACCCTTTTCATTATTTGTGGTCTCATGTTCAACTAGATTTTCAGTAACTGCAGTGTTAGGTGCTTCTTGTTGTACTCTACCCACTAGACTTGGCTCATTCTGTGCTGAAAAATCAAAAGGAGATGGTTCAGTTATATCATTTGATGAAGGAAAACTTGAGCTTCCAGAGAAACTGGCTATAGGCAGAGAACCAATTTGAGTGGATTTACACTCTAAGGAGTCCCAATTAGGATTGGCTGCAGCAAAAGGAAATCGAGTTTCATAAAACAACACATCTCGAGATACAAATATATTTCTGTTCTGCAAATCGTAAAGCTTATACCCCTTCATCCCTCTTTCAAAACCAAGAAACACACAAGGCCGAGCTCGGGGTGCAAACTTATGCCGGTTCACACGCTTGGTAGTGGCATACGCCAAACACCCAAAAACCCGTAAGTTATCAATATTTGCCGCTTTACCAAAAAGAATTTCAAAAGGTGTTCAGTTAGCAATCACAGGAGAAGGAAGCCTATTAATCAAATACACAACATGCGCAATACAATCAGTCGAGAAACTTTCAGGTAAAGAAGCTTGGAACAGTAGCACTCTTGCTACATTTAAAATGTGTTGGTGCTTGCGTTCCACCACACTATTCTGTTGTGGAGTTTCAACACAAGACGTTTGATGCTCAATTTTTTTGAAGCATAAAATTCTTTCATTTTGAATTCCAACCCATTATCAGTTCGAATAACACGCACGCACATTGAAAATTGTGTTGCAACATATTGAATAAAATTCTGCAAACACGTGCGTGTTTCGGCCTTAGCTTTCATGAGACATACCCAAATCATACGACTATGATCATCAACTATAGTAAGAAAAAAACAATGCCCATAAATTGAAGGGGTATGAAAAGGACCCCAAATATCTACATGGATCAACTCAAAACAGTGACTAGTAAAACTTTCGCTAACTGGAAAAACTAATCGTTTTTGTTTAGCCAAATGACAAATCTCACAAATAAAATTGGAATCACTATTTATGGACTCATTATGCAATTCTTTTATTCGACGAAATGAAGCATGACCCAAGCGATAATGCCAAATATCAAAACATTGTGTAGAAGAAGTAACAAAAGAGCGTGGATAATTTGCCTTCATCTCCCTTTTATTCAAAAGAAGCCGGTACAGCCCTTTGTCCTCCTTAGCTAAACCAATCTCCTTCCGGCCCTTGCCCATCTGAATCACACAATAGTCAGCAAAAAAAGACAGACTACAACAAGAGTCTTTAGTTAATTTGCTTACTGAAATCAAGTTAAGTTCAAAACCTGGAACACACAACACACCTTTGAGACTAATGTGCTCAGTTAATTTAACAGAACCTATGTGTGTAACAACTTCTTTAATCCAAGTTGGCAAAACCACGGACACATTTTGAACTCGAAAAGAATTGAAAAGACCGGTAACGGAGTTTATTATGTGATCAGTAGCCCCAGTATCAAATATCCAATCAGTGTATAAAGAAGAATGTTTACCCTTATCATCATCCTGCATGGGGCGAAAGGTGGTATAAACTGCACTCTTCATCTTACTTTGTTGAGCACCAGTAGGTAAATGAGAATTTTGAGGGTTCCCAGAACTAATAATGGCATTTACCTTGCTTTCAACCCCAATGTCAGAATTTACTCCAACGTTAAAACAACCATCTAGGATCTTTGTAGAACCAACTGAATTAAACAAAGTACCAACAGAGTTTGCAGCAGGCCTTTGATTACTATTATGTTTACCTCGGCTTTTGAAACCCGAAGGATATCCATGTATTCGGTAACACTTTTCTACGGTATGTCCCATATAACCACAAAAACTGCAAACAACCATTTTTATTGTTGGTGGAATTGAACTTACGTTGAAAAGACTTACCTGACGATACTGGCGGTCCAGCAGCAAGAACCATACTTGAACTGTCCTCAGTACGCCCAAGACCAGTATTGCCGTGGAAAACCTCTCGCTCTTGTTGTTGAATAAGAAAACAAACTCTGCCTACTTTAGGCAGTGGGGTCATCACCATGATCTGAGACTTCTTCATTCCCCCGTAAACGTCACTCAGGCCTCTTAGAAAGGTGGTGACAAGTTCTTGTTGATGGCGCTCCTGAATCTTAGTCAATAACCCGCACCTGCATCTCTGTTCACAGAGACATGTTGGTAAAGGCAACAGGTTTAACAACTCATCCCAAAGTAGCTTGAACCATGTGAAATATTCATTAACAGATAGGTCTCCTTGTTTCATACTATAGATTTCTCCTCGTAGGTCTGCGATACGAAATACGTCTCCTTGGGAAAAACGTTCTTTCTTCAAGTCATCCCATACTTCTTTGGCAGTATCAAGCCAAAGAACACTTTGAGCAATTATGGGAATGACTGAATGTAGAATCCAAGATAGAACCATATTATTGGCCCTTTCCCAAGCTGTGTAACAGGCTTCCATTTTGTTAGGAATTTTAATAGTGCCGTCAACAAAACCATGCTTGTTTTTTGATAATAAAGCCATTTTCATGGCTCTACTCCAAGTATGGTAATTGGTCTCCTTTAAAGGCGTCGTGACCAATATCAATGAAGGATTTTCTCCTGAGTGCACATAGTACGGGCTGCTTGAATCGGTAGGGTCAAAAACAACCGCTACTTGGGGTGTTTGCTGTGTTTGATTTTCTGTCATTAATGGTGTAGATGATCCCTTAAAAATGGCTCAGATACCATGTGAGAAGCTTAGGATACGGAAGCACATGTAAAAGAAGAATAAGGAGCGTGGTTTTATTTACGGCAAAAGCTCACCTATTCTGACTACAGGGAGCACAAATTTATACAATAAAATGCCTAACAAATAGGCAACAAACAGAGAATATGAAAAAGAATAGGACCCTCTTGTTACTTAAAATGCAAAAATAACTAACGTTATTGACTGGCTCCAACAACCATGGTCAAAATATTTACACCAGAGAGCATGATCCCTCCGTAATTTGTTGTAGCCTTGATGGAGGGGAGAACCTGAGAAATAAGATTATCAGCCTCAATGAAACCACCATTAGTGGCTGCTAGCCGGGATGCAGGCAATCCCAAAAATAGTTTTCTGGTGGGAATGGTTGACCAATAAGTGTTCCAATAGTTCAAAAGATTTTTGGCGCCGTCGATGCTGTTGTACTGACAGGGAGGATTGTTGTAAAATTGCACCCAGACGGAGTCGAAAACAGCAGTGTCTATGGCATCCTACAGGTACCAATCACGGAATAAGCATTGAGGAGCTGCTGCCAAGTACACTTCTTGTCCGCCTTGCCCAAATTCCTTTAAGGCCTTGGCCAATACGGTGTACAATGATGGGGTGCTGGTGTTGGGTCTCACTATAGCAAAATCAATTCCATCTAGGCTTACAGGCCCTAGTGGCCTTGACGCTGACTGCCCTCCAAGATAATTATCCCACAGATATTGTGCCACATTCCTGCACGCACAATTAAAATATAATATAATATAATAGTCGAATTAAAATGATATTTTAGTGTTGTTACGTTATGATGAACATATTGAATTGTATGCCTAAAATGAAACTGATCGAATAGCTCATAGAATTAAAATGTTATTTTAGTTTTGTTATAATGAACATATTCTATGCATAAAATGAAGTTGCTCAAATAGCAAAACTCATAGATCGAGATAATGAACATACACTACTACAAAAATAACATATAACGTCGATTTTTTAAAAATTCACGTCCTTAGTAATTACGGATTTTTTTAAAAAAAACAACACGACGTTGGTATTTTTAAAATCCAACGTCGTATATTTTTAAAACAAAATAAAAAATATATATGACGTCGCTTTTTCAAAAACCGACGTCGTAATTTGTACCGTGGTTTTTTTTTTTGTTTCATTAGGTTACGACGTAGGTTTTTTAAAAACGGATGTCTTATCCTTTTACAAAAAAATTAATTACAATTTTTAATTTTTTTAAATAACGATTCGATGTCAGTTTTTTTAAATAAATGACGTTGTAACTTAAAATATTTTTAAAAAATAATTTAAAATTTGAATAAATAATTTAAAATATAAAATTTTAATTAATTTATTTTTTAAATCATACTAACACAAAACGCAAGCTCTTGTCTTACACCATGCTCATTACTTTTGTTTTTTAAAGGACAACATGCTCATTACTTTTATTTTTTAAAGGACACCATGTTTTTTTTTTTTTTGAAAGGACACCATGTTCATTACTAAAATAAGGGGATTGGACCATCTAAGGAAAAGTGAAAGAACTTTCCCCCATGTGATAACAACTTTATTTATATATATATACCTCTTGCACTAATATATATTTAGATTATTTCATTCTACAACAACATGGACACATAGTTCAAATTATCATATTTACTAGTTTTTTCACGTGCATTGTTTACGCTGGAACTTGAATGACAATCTCATGCGAGATGCTTGCACAACAAAATTGTTACCAATTAGCTTATTGGTTATCACACATCCCGGAGCCTCTAACAACCCAAAATTCTATAGTTGAGCAAATTGCCATTTTGGTCTACTGACTATAGGGGTCTTTTTAATTGCAATCCACGACTTTCAAAACTGTTAATTGCATACCATGACTATTCAATTTTTATCAGTTTTTGTCACTCGGGCCAAATTACCGGCCAAATGTCGTCGAAAAATTCTATAGGGGTCTGTTTTCTTCTTATCCGGCGGACCATCTGCTGTTTCTTGCCTTTTGGATGCAATTTCAAGAAGATGGAACTTGAAGCAAATAAAAAATCAAACTTAACAAGAAATCCAGCCCACCACTGCCATGGTTTTGCTGCATTGTGCCGCTGCCGAAAGCTCGCTGCTCACGCCTGACGGGGAAGAGAAGGATCACTGGACAACACTGTTGGTTCTTCGCTCCACCGCTGCTCATAGTTGCCGCTGGGAAAAACGGAGATGAGGAAGGATGTTGATCGTCGGAGAGGGGGCCACTGTTGTTCGTCGCTAGAGGAGAGCCAAGGTCGCCATTGTTCCGCCGGAGAGGAACCAGAGCTGCCGCCGATCGAAGCTGCTCGGAGAGAACACATTTACATGCTCTAGTTTGCTACAGAGGATGTTGACGCTACGCTGGAGGGAGAACACCGCCGTCTGCTGCTCTGTTCATCGCGAAGGCGTCACCGGAAAAGCGCAAGAACGCCGGAGATGAAGAATAGACATGTGAAATTACTAAAATAACCCTCATTATTTTAGGGTTTAGAATTTTTCGGCGAATTTGGCCGATAATTTGGCCGGAGTGACCAAAATTGATAAAAATTGAACAGTCATGGTATGCAATTAACAGTTTTGAAAGTCGTGGACTGCAATTAAAAGGACCCCTATAGTCAGTGGACCAAAATGACAATTCGCTCTTCTATAGTTTGAACATGTGTTTGGGAAAATCGGATTCGTCTTGATCCGTAACGCTAATCAAAGTATCGTTGTTCACTTTCATAATGTACTTGTGCTTGTATGACTTAAGCGTCATGTGAGACGTTTGCACAACGAAATTGTAGATATCATAAAGTTTCCCTTCTTTCAAGAGTTTGTTGAATTTTTAGATGGATGCAGATTCCCTGGGAAATCACCCGTAAATATTAATAAATAAATAATTTCAATTTTATAACATTTGCTATCATTAAAAAAATATTATTAATTTTAAAATACAATTTGTACAATTAAAATTTATAAACTTAGTTGAAATTGAATTGGTCTAACATTTCTCATCCGCCAGACTTAAAAATGCAAATGCCCAATGATTTTTCTCAGCATTTTCATGAATATATTATCAATACTATTGAAGACTATAAATTGTTCAATGGTTTCTGTATTGAACACCATGAAGTGTTATAAATGCATAACATTTACTCCACAAATTAAGTTAAACAAATATATTATTATATTATTACATTGTATATATTTTTGTTTTGGTGAAAAAATATTGTATATTTTGGTTTCAGTTAGAGATATTTATTTGGACACTTCTAAAAATGTAAAATTAGAATAAATGTGGATTAGCCTAGTGGGTCAATCCATTGGAAATAAAAGATAATAACTTCATGTTCAATATCATAGACTTTCTCTTCCTTCAAGATTGTGTTGAATTTTTTGACAAACTCTTTGAGGATTTGTAAATGGATGCAAATTCTCTAAGGAAATCAACAGTAAATTAAATATTAATAAATAAATAATTGAAATTTTATAACATTTCCAATAATAAAAAAATATTACTAATTTAAAAATACAATTTATACAATTAAAATTTATAACTTAGTTGACAAATAGGTCTAACATTTCTCATCTGGCCGACTTAAAAAAATGCAAATGTCCAATAGTTTGTCTCAACATTTTCATGAATATATTATTAATACTATTGAACACCATAACTGTTTAATGGTTACTCTATTGAACACCATGAAGTGTTCTTATAAATGTATAACATTAACTCCACAAATTTATAACAGTAACTCCACAAATTAAGTTAAACAAATATCTCAAATGATACACTTCAAACTTAATCATCATATATATTTTTGGTTTCAATTAGAGATATTCACTTTGACACTTCCAAAAATGAAAAATTAGACTAAATGTGGGATTAGCCTAGTGCGTCATTTAATTCAATCAACTGGAAATTAAAGATGGTAACTTCATGTTACCAATTTTTTTATATGACAGTGATAATCTATCAAACTGATAGCAAGATACAACGAATGTATCGTAATAACTTATACCAAAGACTTGGAGGTGGTATCGATTCCATTGAATACCAATAAAATATACAAATTGCGAACATGCACCCAAATTGATTTTTAAAACAAAGCCTGGAGCTTGTGATATATGGTTCTAAAGTAAGTATAAATGCATATGTAGATAATATGCCTTGTTCATCCATTTATATATCATCAATTTAATTACTTGCTGCTTAATTATCGTAAAATCTTGAGCTACACTTATATTTTGTTATTCAGTATGTATAACAATATATTAAAGAGAAATTCACATTGGAGTCATGGAATAAGGACTCGAGTGTATATTGGTTGACCACAAAGTGTTGATATTTCATAGACAAATAACAATGTATCAAGCGGAGCCTTATTGAGCTTTTCCTCGTCTTGGAGGATAGGTCGGAAGCAAAGACAAAAACATACTCCATTAATACTAAACAGTAAGAAGAAATTGCAGAAGTACCAGAGAAGAATATAAAATAATCAATGGTATAATTGTTCAAGATTAGGAAAGTATTTGTAGTGCAATTTAAATATTATCATTTGCAGAAATAAGGATGATTTTGTAGATTCTCTACGCAAATATTTAGTACGTGTGAATATATTAAGGTTAGCAAAGTATTACATTTGCAATGACATGTTTCATGTAGAATTGTATTAAGGTTAGAAAGTATATATAATGTAATTTTAATCAAAATTATTTTGAGATTCTGTAAACTAATAAGTAGAATTGTATTAGGGATTAGGGATAGGGAAATATCTATACTTTAATTTTAATCTAAATTATTAGTCACCAATTCTTTTCCATTTTTTTTTTTTTTGCAAAATCTATCTTATATTCATTAGATTAATAGTAAAATAACGACCTGTAATTTTAATCTAAATTATTAATAACCAATTCTTTTCCATTTTTTGCACAATTTTCTTTATATTCATATTAATTAGTATTAAATAAAGTCCCCCGGGGTGAGCAAATTTTTGGGGTATTGCCTCCTCAACTCCTTGAATCTCTTCCATGCTTCATGTAGACTCTCATTTCCGAATTGTTGGAAGTTTTGGATGAGCTTTTTCAATTTTGCGGCCTTGGAGGGAGGGCAATACTTTCATAAATGCTTTGTACAATTGCTCCCATGTGAGAAAATGGTTGGCCGGTTAGGAGTTGAGCTAACTTAGAGCTTGATCTCGGAGTGAAAATGGAAACAACCTCAACTTTATTGCATCAATTGGAATCCCATTCATCTTGATTGTTTGGCAAATTCGGTCAAAGTGCACCACATGAGCTTTCGGGTCCTCCACTCTTGCACCTCCAAATTGGTTGGCTTGGACCATTTGTATTAGAGATGTCTTAAGCTCAAAGTTGTTTGCATCCACCCCCGGGTATACAATGTAATCTTCCTCTTCAAATTCCGGGGCTAGATGGGCTGCCATTGGTGGTTGCATTCTTTGTGGGAACATAGGTGGGATTCCTTGTGGAAAGTTTTGTGCAAATTGTTGAAAGAGATTGGGATTCATTTGATTTAGAAGGTGTTGCATCCCAATCCCTTGCCCTTGTTGTTGTGGTTGAGGTTGTTGTTGTTGCCCATAACCTTGGGGAATGCCGCCTTGAAAGAAGGGGAATTGTGCTTGTGGCATCCCCATTCCAACTCCGAAGTAGGGGTTCACATTTTGATTCGCCATGAATTGTTGTACCGGTATTTGAATAGGAGGTACCGATACTTGAGGCACATGTGGTGGCCCTCCTTGATTTTCCTCATGATGTTCCCCTTGCCTCGGGCTTTGTATAGTGCTTGTTCCATTAAGAGAACTTTGCCCCGGGTTGCTCGTGTCTCCGGGCTCCATTTTAATCTCAAAGTTTTCAAACTCCTTAAGCCACCCGAGCAAAACCCGTTTGTCCCTCCTTATGTCCCTCAAGAGCTCTTGGTTTAGGGGAAGCAAGTTCACTCTCCCCTTCGATCTTGTGTGCATAAACAAAGAGGGACACCCATCAACAAACACCAAACAATACAAACTTGGAAGCAACTTGGTTATGTGCAAATAAAACAAAAACAAAAATAAAAACTTGATCTCGTAAGGGTTTGCTAACCTTAATGCTAGAAAAATAAAGGTAAAGACTCTATACCACCAAATTGCCAATCTCCGACAACGACGCCAAAATTGTGATGTAGTGTGAGCGGGGTGTGAAAATGGGTGTAAAGTCGAACCACGAGGATTGAAATTTATGGCACGTAAGGAGTAGTCACCTAGATTCTAGTCACCAAGGTCTTGAAACCCATAAGGATCCAAGCAAACCATTTTAGAGAATAAGGTATAACAACTAAGAAGTGTTTTTTGGAATTTTGGATATAAGGAAAAACAAGATTAAACAAGGTTTAAAATTCTATTTAGAAAGATGGGTTAAATTAGGTAAATTACTCTATTGATGTATTAACACTTGGATTGGGGGATGAACAATGACCCTAGGTTCTTAAGGCTAGCACAAAGGAATCCAAGTTTCCACAAGGATTAGAACAAAGGTTGTCCCATTTCCATGGTGTACCAACTTAAGTTCTTGAAAAATAAAAGCTATTTAGCCCCAAATCAACCCCTATTTCCATAAAAGAGAAAATGGGTTTGAAATTGGGTTGGCTCAAGTCTTCCATCCAACTTCCATTGAGATGGAAGACTTCCCAAAGACAAACAATAATCATTGATCACTAACTATTGAAAGATAGAAATAAACCCAATTCAAACTTAAGAACCCTAAATGGGTGTTCATCCCCTTTTATGCAATAATCACATAACAAGCATCAATAGAAGTAATAAACACCTAATCTAACCCATATATGAGACTACTCACTCATATCAAGAGTAAACATAGCAAGATTGAGCAAGGAAAACATAAATATGCAATAAATGTAAAGAGGAGAAGAGATGAAGAAATAAACCACTTTTGATATTAAATGAAGGGGAAGAGTTGGTGGAATACACTCCAAATCTTTAATACAAGCTCCAAGTTGTGTTCTCCATTGTAAATCTAGGCTATACTAAGCTAATAAATGCTAAGGAAATGAAAGAAAAATAGTTCTAAGCTCTCTAGAGTTCGGAATCCTCCCAAAAACGCAGAAAAAATGCTTAAATACTGTGCAGGGGATGCTAGGCCGGATGGCCGGATGGAAATAGTGAGGGGGCATCCGGCAGGATATCAGGCCGCATGTGCTCAAAATTCCTGCTTTCCTTCCGCTTTGCATCCCGCTGCTCTGATCCTCCTTGAGTAAAATCTAAACCTCCAAAATTGTTCCATTATGCTCCAAGAAGCCTCCTAACGACTCTTTGTGACCCATTGTATCTAGAAACATCAAACCACCTAAACAAATCATAGATTCCACTCAAACTAAAGCACTTTGTTATCAAAAATTGTTAAAGTATGGGGTGAAAAGGTGTTAAGAATCTAAGGTATCAATTAATATGGTATTCAGTTATAAATACTGAATTGTTTCCAATTAAGTTTATGTGACAATTTTCAGTCAAGAGAATATTCTTGGCATTTTTGGACTTTAAATTTTATTATGTTTCAAAATTATATCCGAGAATGTTTGTACAGTTAGTGGTTTAAACTATTGTTTTTCCATATTTAGTCTCCTATTTAATGTGATAATATTATTAATGATAATAATATTAATTGGGTTATGAAGAATCAATTTAGTAATTTTGAAAAAAAAAAAACATATTTGCTAAGGCAACTGACTATTGCCACTAATTCCATATTTCTTTAAGTTCTTTGAATAATCAGGAATAATCATGAACCTGACTTTGCTGCCTCGTATAAAAACATGCTCCAGTTGTGAGACCCTTCCATCCTTAGCAGTGTAAGTGATGCTCTCAAGCTGGCAATTCCAGTTGTCCTCGCACTCCACCATGCTTCCTCTGTAGAGCTCGCCGCTCTTCATTTCCACAGTCACGATGTGCCCCGTCGCCTCGTGGAGAAGCTTCACTGGGATCCCCAAGCTCCGACTCATCGCTACAGCGTTTTCCTCGTCACCGTCACCATCACCGTGCTCTCCTTCGGCGGTAAGGCGAAATTGGAGAATCCAAAAATATGTCCCGCGCTGTTACGGCTAGATATTGGTGGAATTTGTAAATTCGGTCTATTTCTCATAAATTTGATCTTTATGTATTAAAACATTTTAATGGGTTTAAAGTTTGAAATTTCAAAGTATATATTTATTACTTTACTATTCAAAAATTTGGGTCTCTTTGGTTTGGACTCATTAGAGTTTGAATATTAAATTTATGCTTTGGAAGCTCATATTAAAAATTGTCTTAAGTTATGCAATTTGTTTAGAATATATGAGTTTAATGCCTAATTTTATGCATATTAATTTGTCCAACGCATAATATTTTGTTATACAAAATATATTTTTATGCCTTTAGCAATGCATAAATTTAGGAGGAAATTATATTAGTTCCTAATTAAGTTGGACTTATGCATAAACTTTAGTTACAGTAGTGCCTGAATTTAAGCACATTTGGTCCGTTGATTTAGTTCACTCATTTAAGCTTTAATCATAGGTGAACCATGCAATTTTGGTGTATACCCTACAATTTTTTATTTTTTTTAGGTTTATACCCCAAACAGTTATACATTGAGTGCATATGAATTGAGGAGACATACTAGTTTATGGCCATGACTTAAGAACATCTTGTGCCACTAGTCCCCTTAAATATCACATATTTGGATTTTCCCATCATGATCTGGTATAATTTGTTTGTTAAAAACTTTAATTATTTCTTGCCAATGTGATTTGATTTCAGTTCATTACAGAATAGCCATAGCATCTTTAATTTACCGATTTCTCTTAAGCTTGAATCACATAAAGGTTAGGCAATGAATTGATAATTGTCTAGTGATCTTATAATTTTAATTTGGTTGGGGAGTAGCCACAACATCTTTAATCAGTTAAAATTATATATTAAATGGTTTATCTTGATCACATAAAGTTTTAGACATATCATTTGTGATTAATTGTATTTAATATGATGGAATTTAGCTCACATGCAATTTCGTTATATTTGTATGATTAATTAGGATTAAATACTGGACTATGATCATAATTTAGCCCATGCAATTATGTATCGGAACGTAGTTTAGTATTTTTATCAGTAATGTTAGAAATAAATAAATTTATGGTTATTTGTAAATAATTTCCATCTCTATCATAAAGTTTAATTTTATGATGCAAACTTTAGATCATATTTCTTAATTTACCCACAGGGATTAAGAAAAAGAACATGATTTCTTAAGTTTTATCATAATAGTTGTAATGAATCTCGTTGATTAAAACTTTAGCCTACAGGCAAGTCTTATATCACTTGATTCTTCAACTCATTTGATAATTGTTTCATCATAAAATTTCAGTTGGATCTAATTGAGTAAAACTTTAGTCCACATGCAAGTTTTATGTCTCTAGATTCTTCTATCTATTTAATAATTGGGATG
The DNA here is from genome assembly GCF_003576645.1 of Ipomoea triloba. Classification (NCBI taxonomy): domain Eukaryota; kingdom Viridiplantae; phylum Streptophyta; class Magnoliopsida; order Solanales; family Convolvulaceae; genus Ipomoea; species Ipomoea triloba. Next base: position 7,154,541 of record NC_044919.1, on the reverse strand, counting down.
AAATTTTATCATAAGGGTTTTAATTGGATTTAATAGAATTAAAACTTTAGCCTACAGACAAGTTTTATGTCAATAAATCCATCACCCATTAGATAATCATTTTATTACAATTTCTTAGAATTTATAAATTTAGTTCAATTATACTTCTAAGTTTTCATAGTTTGCATTGGCAAAACATGTATTTAGTTACTTTCCAAAATTTAACCACTTTTATTAATTGTTTCGCGAATCTTACTCGGTTATTTGGACTAACTGTAGTAAGTTACGTGATATATATTCTATATACCCCTTTTGGTTTCCAAAAATAAAATGTACCTTTTTCGAGCCAAACTCCAACTTGGTTTTGGAAACTGTATTTTATTATTTTAGTATGTCCAACTATGGTGGGGAGTTATGTCCTCATTAGTTATTACTTTAGTTGGATTGGAACCATTATTTAGTATGCCCAACTAATGGTGGGGAATTATATCTTCATTATTTACTTGGTCAAATCAATTTTGAGTATGTATATCATTAATTCTGCTGAAGAATATTTTAATCAGTGGGAGTGATCATTTAGAAAAATATCATTAAGATGCTCTACTAAAGATTCCACAAGTATTAATCTTGTATTTGTTCATATAAATTCATAAGTTCAAATTATTGAACATTTGGTTGTGCAACATATTTATGAAAATGTTGTAACAATATTAAGGAGTTTATTAGAAAAAAACATTTAACTTGGTGATACACTGTTTTTTAAATAAATTCTTTAGCATTTAATAGAGTCTTTAGTTTCTTTAAAATTGATCCTGAGCCACTATAGTTTATAAGGCTCAAAGACAATTTTGCAAGACATAAAAGTAAGACTCATATTATTCAGTTAATTATAAAGTGGACCTTAAAGTTATTTGTGAAGTTATGGTGTATATTTAAAATTCGACATTTATGGACTTAGAATTTTAGTTTATTGTCCAAGTTGTTGGAATGCGTCTATTAATAAACTATCTTTTGGCTATTTTGATGAGTGGGAGTGACAGATGTCAACTCCAAGCTCTTGGCCGTTAGAGGTAGTGCTTAAGTTAAGTTATAAATTAAAACTAGTCATGGAACATAGCATTATGCTAACATTAAGAGATCTCTACTTAAGACATAGTTAACTTTTAGGATCTTAGAGATCATGAAGTCTCTTGTACAATTTGGATGGTTTTCTCTTTTAAGTTGTGCATATATATTTTATTTTGAGAAACATCCCTTAAGGTACCAAGAATAAACGTTGAGTTTGTTCATAAAGGACTTAAGTTGAGAAATAAAAATGCATGTGATGCATAGAAGATATTACTCTGTCGAGCTGAGGACATAGTGCTATGATTCATGTGTTTTGTTCTTTGATGAGAGTTGTAATAGCAAATTTTGATGAGAGTTGTGCTAATAAGATATTACTCTGTCGAGCAGAGTTGCACTACAGTATTGCAGAGGACCAAGTGGGAGACTGTAATACTTTTCCGTAATACAATATATATTATATATTGTTGGCCTTAATAATGTAGTGCAAAGTAGATTATGCTTATTAAGCTATAGGTTGGATTGGACATCTAGGTTTAGTCCAATCCACCATTATGCCTATATAAGTCTGCATTGATGGGATGCAGGACAGACAATCATATAATACCTACAGACATGGTACTCACACTGCTCAGAAAATACCAGTACACCATCTAGGGTTTTGAGTTTCTGAGAGTTAAGTGTGAGACGAAACGACTAACACAGGCAACACAACAAGGCATCAACTATGGCTGGAAATCAACACGACTTATGCTTCCGCTACTACGAGTTAAGTTTCTCGTAGATTCATGCTGTATATGTTTAGACAGTATTATTGTTCTTATAGCAGATACCTAAAATCCCTATTTATTAACATTTAGTCTGCCAATTATATTGTTTAAGCTATGATTTTGGTACTCTTACACATTTGTACTTAGTCGCGGATTGTACAATTCTCATTTGTCATTGGTGAACGACATCCTGAGAAAATTTTATCAATCTCAAACCTTCTTTTCATCCCACGTATATTATGATTATCATTTTCCCTTTGACCGGAAATGAGTGTACTTTGTTTACTTGTAATATTGTAATTTTAGTACTTAGAATTTGGCAATTTGTCATTGTGGGTTTCATTTGCTTCTATCTAGCTTGCTATCAATTTTTATTTATAGATCAATTAACTCAAAAAAAAAAAAGGGGAAATACCAAAGATACAAAAATACTAACAACGCACAGCTCTCTGTAATATTGTTTCATTGGGTCAAAACTTATTCTGGAATATTACAGAGAGCTCCTAAAAATGGAGGAGTAGAAGTGGTTATAACAGAACAATTATTGAAATTACATAAGAGCCCTTTTGCGTTTATCTTCATCCTCCAACAGGGCGAGCAAGCCCCGGCAAGCACCAAAGATGAGGGTTGAAGAACAGATGGTTAGTTGTTGTGGCTGTTTTTACAGTTTTTATTCAACTGTTATGGGTGTTTAATTTGTGGTTACTGAAATGGGTTCTGGTTCACAGGGACAGGATCTTCAGCTGCAAAATATTGAATACAAGGTATAGATTGCTGCAAATTTGGAGTGGGATGCATATCATGAATTTGCAGAGTGTTGTTCTGGAATATATATATATATATATATGTGCGCGCGCCCATGTTTGATGTCTCAAAAAAATATACTTGATTCTTTTTTTAATTATTTGCAGGAATTGTTAGTAAAGGCAAAGACGATTACAATGGTTGCATTATGAACCTTGCCTCTTCAGAGCAGCTTGAGGGACTTTATTTTTGCTGTAATGAGTATTACATACATACTCATACTCAAATTACTAATCATATTATTCTCCTGAAAAATCTTAGGAAGTTGTCATTATTTTTGGTGGCATTTGATTCGGAGGAAATTAATATTCTTAGCAAGTTGCCTAGGCTTGAGGTCCTCAGGTTAAAAATGATAAAATTCCAAGGCCAAAAGTGGAAAATGCAAGAGGAAGGGATATTTTGCAAGCTAATATATATGGAATTTTTTTGCTCTTTTATCAAGTATTGGGAAGCTAGTAGCTAGTCATAATTTCCCAAAACTTGAATGCTTATTTCTTGAGGATTGCTATGGATTTAGAGAGATCCCAATTGACTTTGCTGAAATTTCAACATTGAAGTCAATCAAACTATTGAGATGTCATCCTTTTGCTATGGAATCAGCCAAGAAAATTCAGGATGAGCAACGTGACTATGGACACTACAATATGGTTGTTATTAGGGAGTATACATCACATGTATGTCACCCTTTCTCTTTCTCAATTGCATTTTTCAACTTGTCTCAAAAAAATTTAAGTAAATTCAGTGACTCATGACAGGTTTTGGAATCTGAGAAAAGCCTAAGTGAAGAAGAGCCAAAAGTGGATAACTGATAATTGATACCTTGTATTCACTTTTAGGCAGAAGACAACAATGGTATGTTTTCAAGAACACAGAATTGTAATTACATGCATAGAGGACTGTATTTGCAGTTTGATTCATGCATTTGTCACAGGACAGGCAACAACATTATTTTACAAGAAGAAGATGCTTTAATTACATACATTATTTTCAGTGTTGGTCTGCATGGAGAGAGCCAATGTGTAATGCTAGTTTTCACTTGCTAGTCCAGTACAGTACATGGACTTCTCATACTTCTTCTACTATACACTTCATACTATATTTTCACTGCTGCTGTGGCTATACATCTCTACGTCTACAACGTAGCTAATTCCACAAATTAAATTAAATTGAAATGAAATTGGTTATTGAAATAATACATTATATTATATTATATTATATTATATTCCCAATTGAAATGACTTCAGGTAATATTTGGAAGCTTTCAATGTGTTGGCTCAAAGGCAAAGATCAGAGCTGAACAAATATGATGGGCAGAGAGAGGGAGGGTATTGCAGCCCGGACGGGCAGGCGTTTATAGAAACTCATTCAAGAATCCAATGCTTGCAAGAATTCATGGATAATGAATATATGCATGCATGCAAGCTATCTATTTTCTTGGAATTGTTGGAATCATATCAGAGTATCAGACAATCACAAAACTCTGGGGAGTGCTCAAACTTCATGTCTTGTATTTTAGTACTGAATTGGAAGCTTAAAACTTTATAATACTCTTGAAGCTTAGATTCGCAATATATATGTGTGTATATATATGCAGACATATTGTTGGAGTTGATGATGATGAGTGTTAACAATTCAAGCTAATTAAGAAGCTAAGATTGTTTTGCTTAAAGAAAGCATCCCAATGGTTGGCTTTGGGATTTCAGCTTTAATTTTCTTTTTTAATAGATGTAATGTACCCTCTGTCAGTTTTTGAATCATGCATGGAGTATGTGCAATGCAATACTGAGATCTATTTTCTATCCCTATATATATTCATACCTAGTTCACTTGTAATATTGTATGTTTAGTAGCTAGTTGGAAATTAATTTGAATACTTGTTAGACAATAATAGTATTCTATTGGAATTTGGCAATTTGTCGTTGTGCTTGTCATTTGCTTCTATCTATCTTGCTTATGTAATAAGTTCTCTTGTGTTTATCGAACCGAGCAGCTCATGAATTAGCTAGAGTGGTTCAGTCCTTGTATGGAGTGACGAAGTGGTTTCGCTCTCCTCCTCCTTCTCTTTATGATGTTCTGTCTTTGAATATTTATTGAGCAGGACATAAAGGTGTTCGGTCGTACTATTCATATCTGTATCCTATCCATCTATAGAGACATGTGCATCATATCATTGCGATCTTGTGCAGGATGGACATCACAACAAATTAAAGATAATGTGAAGTCATTTTTTGCAAAAAGCTTAGATAGGCCCTAAAGCTGTATGCATCTTGTCAGCTAATGGAGCTAGCTGTCACCACTGTACTGTAACTCTTCAATTCGTCAGCCATCAACTTCCAGTGGCACCGTCACATACGGGGTTAATTGATTCGTTCTAGCTTATGTGCTATTACATTCTGCTGTCTGTCTTCCTTGTTGTTTGATAAGACTTGTATGTTATTCATGTCATGGTTCAACTGTGCCCTGGAAATCAAATTTGAGTGCATCTTTTCCTTTACAGGTAGGGGCAGTTTGAAATATTAATGATCTGATCTCTTATCTCCTACTTAATTGCTGAGTAATAGCAGCGGACCTCAGGGCCTAAGAATTGGTAGTCTTAGCATGCATTTGTGTTGCTAGTATAGTCCAGATAGTCGTGTCATAGCAACCATGCCAGTTCTTCTATTCAAGTACCCACCCTTTCAAATGCTACCTTCAACAGTAAGTAGTTCATATATATTCTGCAAATTTTGCCTAAATGAAATTCCTCACTCCTAAATGACTACTATTGAATTATTGCACCAGTTAAGTTGGAGAAAAGTAAAGGAATCTTTAGAGTTGGAAAGCTAAAGGTTAAAAAAGATGTGGGCATGGAATTATTGGAGTCAGATCAGATCAGTGGCAATACCCAATTCTACTTCATATATATCATAATATTCCATTCATCATCTTGCTTCTGTTGCTTCTGCAAACCTTCACTCAAACAAGTTGAGATAAACGCACTCTTCAATTCTTAGTATCTTAGTATGTTTTTGAAACCTTTGAAAAATCGGAGTCTTCAATTCTTATACAATATAATATTTCTTCCCTTACCTTGATCATTTTTCAACGTGGAGGCCCCCTATCTTGAATTATTACACCAAGTTGGAGAAAATAATGAAACGCTAAAATTGAGTAGGTGGAGTTGTAAACTCTTTAAAGAATTGTATCCGACCTCACTAATTATATATATCATCATTTGCTTCTAATAATATATTTCAAATCCAAAGTGGAAATGTACTAATACTAGTTCAAACCTATATTTATTTTTAATGTGCAACAAAAATTACTTAAAAGTCTTTCAAGCTCCATTTTCTCGACTTTATGTGTATAATTTAAGAAATAATTTTTCATTCACTCATTATTCATTTTGAGTGTATAAATATATATACTAAATTCATCTCCTCAATAAAGAGAATCCAAATCTACTTTTACTCAACTCAAAACAATAATAAATCCCTTTTAAAATATTACCTCAAAGTGAATGCCATTTTTATGCTAATATTTTAACACAGAACAAAAAAAATGGAGCCCCTATCTTGGATTATTATAGCACCAAGTTGGAGAAAATGATGGAACACTAAAATTTAATAATGGTGTTGCACTCTATTTCACCTAATTGAGTATGTGGCTTTTAGACTCTTTAAAGAATCGTACCTCACTAATTATACATCACACCAAGTAATATCTCACATGCCCTCAGCTAGTTTAGATGGTTAGCTACATGAACTCAAATCTCGCTATCGGCATCAGAGTGTAAGCGTTCAAAACTTGTTGAAAATATCCTAATGCAATATATATGTTTGGATTTATCACAATTAAAAATAAAAATATAAAAAGCAAAGTCAATTGAAATATGTTATTTTTAATTAAGGAGATTAATAACATTTTTTACAGCAGTACTCTTGATTAAAAAAAATAAAATAAAACGAGAGAGCAAACTTAAAACAATTTAGTTGATCGAGGGTCACTCTCCATGTGTTTATGTTTAGCTGACAATGCTTAAAAGTGTGGATAATAGATGCCACAGTTTGGGATTTGATCAGCACCCCTATGCATGAGAGAGAGCCTTTATGCTACACAATTCAATAAGTCTTATAAAGACTCTTGTATAAATCGTGGTGCAAACCCACCTCCCAAACCAATGTGAAACAAAAGTTTACTTTAAAGTTTTTCCCTCTATTTTTCCAACTTAAATGAATCAACTTTGAGAACCAATTTCTCATTCACCCATTATCCGTTTGGTGCGTACTATATATCAATCTTTTCGTCTAACTACGAAGAACCCGAATCTACTTTGACCCGACTTAATCGTAAGTAGACCACACATATATTTATACCATAAAATAGCCACAAAAATGTCATTTTATGCTATTTTTTCCAACAAGAAAGATCTTGTACAACTACCATGAACAATATAACATACATTCACAGTATAAGTATTTCTTCTTATAATATTGGCTAGAATTTTTTTAAAAAAATAGATAAATAGTAGTCTGAGTTCGTGTAATTATTAGCTAGCAACTAATCCTAATGTTTTAAATCCCTCTCTACTAAAAGTGACTTATTCGCCTTCTTAGTAATTTGATCATGTGAAGTTGCAGGCAAGAAGATTACAATATTGTCATAATCAAGGTAGCATGTATTCACAATCCAACCAAGCACAAAACCAATCCGCACAAAAGCTACAACCAACTCGCACGCAAAGAAGAAAAGATTACAAATTTCTTAATTTTCGAATGAAAGTAAATTGCTAGTTTGTTGGGTGATATATATATATATATATATATTGTCTTCCATTCTTGCCGAAAGCCTCTATGAACTGATCTGTTTTGCTAGTGTAATTGCAGTCATATATTCATAATCTAACCAAGCACAACATACATCAATCCAAAACAAATGTGCACATAACTCGCACGCAAAGAAATAAAGGATTACAAATTTCTTAATTAAAAAACAACAACAACATGCGATTCACATACAATGTTTAAGTAGATCGAGCCTCGGAAACGACCACTCGCCGATGGAAATTCTGGTGGCAGCCGCAGGCAGCGCAGGTGAGAGCGGCGGGGGTGCCATCTTCACGGCTCTTATTGTCCTCTTCATGGCTCTTCAGAAATAGCTGCTTGATAGCTTGTAAACACATATTTATACTAGTTCTTGTAGTTAAAACTTGCGAGTTCCCGTGAAACTTTCCGGAATAGCGGTAATTTTAACGTATAATAATGGAGTGAAGAAACGAGGTAAGCAAGACACAATGTCATTCTTGCATGCATGATATGATCTTCATGTTGAAAACGCCTTCTTGAAACGGGTAATGGTTTGGCCTGGTGATGATGTTTGACTAATTGGCTTCCTTACTACGTTGTTGTCTCTCACTAATTACATGAATTGTCTAATAAAAGTAAATTGATTGTTTGATTTCCATTCCTGCTGATTTCCGCCGGATAGAACTACTTTATTTGATGATATGTTTTGGTAGTAGTGTTGAAGTTGTATATTGTCTCCTATTTTAATTTGGGTATTATGCACGGCAGAAAGCTTAATTAGGAAGGAAGGTTTCAGAATGAGCTAGCTAGTATATTTTTGTTTTCATTTCATCCATCTTATCGCCATGGATTCACCTTCAATCTTTTTCAAGCAAGCACGAATGCAATGTGGACGGCGTGCAACATGCGTGCTGGAGGTTTGTGGTTAAGGTGGAGGACTCGCATGTCGTGCAGCCATGCGTTCCAGGAACAATATAATGCTTGCCCTCTCTGCTGTTTTCCGCACAAAAGCTGCAACCAACTCGCACGCAATGAAGAAAAGATTAGTTGTCACCCCAGAAGTTCCACCGGCGGTGTACCTCCTTGTGCTGTCCAGCCTTTCCTCCACTCTTATTGTCCTCTTCATGGCTCTTCACCTCAAATTATTAGCAAATTAAAGCTAAACTGTAATTTCTCTGGTGTCCTGGAAGATCAGATCGAGATCAGAAATAGCTGCTTGATAGCTTGTAAAGACATATTTATTAGTTCTAGTTGTTAAAACCGGCAAGTTCCGGTGAAGTTTTCTAGAATAGCTGTAATTTTTAACGTATGATAATAACGTGAAGAAACGAGGTAAGCAAGACACAATATCTATCTTGCATGCATGATATGATCTTCATGAAAACGTTGTTGTCTCTCACGAATTACATGAACTGTCGAATAAAAGTAAATTGCTTGGCTTCCATTCTTGCTGATTTCCGCGCGCATGAACTACTGTATCTGATGATTTGTTGTGGTAGTAGTGTTCCAGTTGTATACTGTCTCCTATTTTAATTTGGTATTATACACTGCAGAAAGCTTAGGAAGGAAGGTTTTAGAATGAGCTAGCTACTATATTTGAAATTACTTCGTGGGTCTTGAATGCAAGACTTTATGGGTTCAAGGATTATTTAACGTTTTTATAGTTATTAGTCCAGATTAGATAATACTAAAAGACAAACAAGAATAAAAACACAAGTAAAAGAAATGAACTCGGACACAAGAAATGATCACGCAGTTCGGAGCTAAAACTCCTACGTCTGCGGGGCTACTCAGCTTTTGCCCAATCCACTAAATGCACCAAGGTTTACAACAGTTGGAATATATCCCAAACGTACAATGGTTCTAAACCAATACAACCTTCAACATCTACACTTGAATAGACAAAACTGCAAGCCGAGAATTCTTCAATTCATCACCACGACTCAGCATCAACGACAGTCTCAAAGACAGTAGCAAAACGCCATTAATTCTTCAAATAAATCCTCTTGAAAATCACGTGTGAAGCTCTGAACATATATCGTGTAAAGAGATGGATCTTAGAGCTTCAAGTGCCTTCCTATTTATATCATAGCATCCTTTAACAATCCTCACAAAAGTAGATCTGAAATAATCCTTGATTAAATGAGAGCCACACTCCTTAAAAAACTGTTAGCCACATAGATTAATTATGTTGACTAAATCCTTGTTGAGAGCTTGCTGTCTGAGACAGTATCCGCTGACACAGCTTCCCTTTCAGCACTGGCGGACAGACTGACTGACGGTCCAAAGAACAAGCAAAAAACTAGATATAGGCTAAGTGTATTTTTGACAAATAATATAGCCAATAACAAAGGACCGTGTATCATTTGTACACTTACAATCTCCCCCTTTGGCAATTATTTGACAAAAATCACCTTCAAACAAACTTAGGCATTTTTAAGAAATTAAACATAAATCAATTTATTTAGCATGCCATAAGTTAGTTTGGTAACAAGTATGACTACCAAAAGGATAAATAGATAACATGAAATTGAGGAGAGAAAAAAAAAACCAATACTAGATAGCCCAAGAAACTGATCATGATACTTCATCCAATAAAATACTCAACCAACCATCAAAATATAGATAATACCCATTCATCATCATAATAACATCCATTAACATCCATCCACCATTTCATCAAAAACCATATTAAGTTATCCATAAACCAGCAGCAAAAACAGTTTGATGAACTTCTCCCCCTCAATTGAACTTCAATTCTCCTCCCCTCAATTTATTCGCTCCCCCTTTTTGTCGAAGAATTGACAAAGGGTGATCATCTATGTACGTCAGTGTGGATTGGGAAGCTTGAACACGAGCATGTAGCACAGGAATAGCAGCTGTGTCAAGCGCTGAAGTAGCCTTGGGCAGAGGAAAAGAGGGTGAGCCAGAGGGTGTAACACCCATAACCGGACTAATCTCCTCACTCCCATCTTCATTTTCGAATGTAGTTAAGTCTCTCCACTCAACTTTCTCTATAAGATCAAATGTGAGAATCTCATCATTTTCTATCATCCCTTCCTCTCCTTCCCTTCTCTCATCTTCCCAAAAATTACTCTCACTCTCACAAGAGTAGAACGAAGCATCATCCCCCTCACTCATCAATTCATTTTCACCCAAGACAAAGGATTCATCTTCCAAAAAGTTAAAACAATCATATTCATATTTAAACAAAAGAGAATCCTTATATTCATAAGTCAATACATCAAAATTTTTCATGGAATCATCCTCCCGAAATTTAAAGCAATCATAATCATATGTGATGGAAATATTAATGCAAAGGGAGTCATCCAAACAAGTGTCAAGGGTGTTTTCAACAGGAGCACAAGGATTTTCAAAAATATTAGCACAAGAAAGATTAGGAATTTTACCACATTTTGGCTCTTCATCTTCCCACACTACTTCGATGTCCTCATCCTCACTCTTCATCTCTACCTCCTTTTGATCTTCCAATTCCAAAATTGGAACTTCTTCAAGCACCGGGGCGTAACAATCCTCTACTTCTTCAAAACTCTCCTCTTCCTTAGCATTTTCTTTTTCAACCTCTTGTACAATCCTCGGATTGGCTTCCAAAGTGGGGATGTCATCTATGATGGTGGAGTTAGCTCGGGACTCATTCATTTTCATGAGCTCCTCTATCATGGATAGCATCTTCGTTTCAACCTCTTCTAGTGGAAGTCCTTCCTCCCGGAGGGTAGCAAGATAGTCTTTCAATTCGCTCTTGATTTCGGCTTTTAGATTAGCCGTATCCTCCTTGGCCATCCTCGTGAATGCTTCTATTTTTGCTTTTAGAATTTCAATTTCGTCCGTGGCCGGTGGGATATAATCACAAGCATTTGTATGGGTATTATATGGGAAAGAGGATGGTGTTTCAAAGAAATGGGTAGTATTGTTTTCTAGATGAATTTGTGATGGAGGTGGGTAGTAGGTGTTTAGGTGGGAAGTAGGGAATGAATTTGACTCGGGAGTATAGCTTGGGTCGATTGTTCTCATCATTTGCACAAGCTTACTCTCTATGCTTTGGGATATTTCTTTGGAGCTTAATGGACTCCCACATCCTCATTCGGTTGGGGCATTTCATCGAACACCTTGTCTACCACTCCTCTCGGACCTCGTCCTTTCGAACTAAGGGCGGAGATGTGGGTGAGTTAGACTCGTGAGTGGCCGCTATCGCGCACACACTCACTTCCTTTGAGTTTTCTACCTAATGTGGCCACACTTAGGCACAAAGCTTTAGGGAATATCTGTAATACCCCGTATTTTCCTAACGTTATTATTTTAATAAATATTTTCAAAAAGGGATTATTATTATTATTTTATATAAATCTAACTATTTTGTTATGGGCATTGGGTCAACTTAATTTTTTTATTTTACTACTTAAATCCCTAAGCCCAAATGTGATTATTTCGTAATGTTCTGAACCTAACTTTAGCCCAATTTTTTTGGCCCATTTATAATTCTCTAATTTTTCTACCGTAACTATATCTGTTTTAACCCATAACAGTCTAACCAAAGATATTTTCCCTTACCCACCACAAAAATGTGACAAGTGTCACTTTCTATACCACATGTTTTCATCCTTATCTTATAAGATAAGCTTGATCTCCCATATGTCTTTCTCTTCAAGATTTGTCTTCCTTTCCCTTTTGCCTATATATAGAGGGGTTGTGTGGTGAGGAAAAATCAGGAGAAGTGAGGAGAGAAATCATATATGTGTGGGAGAAGAATTGGGCAAGTGAAGTAGAAGAGTTGGTTATAGGTAAGATTTATGTCTATCCAAAATTTATTTTACCCCAAATAATCAAAATATTTAATATGTGCTTATGTGATATTATGTTTAAATGATTTTGTGAAAATGTGAGTACATGTCTTATGAAATTATTTGATGTGAATACATATTGTTTGTTCTTGTGATTGTTAGTGAAATTATTAGATTTATAGAGATTATGATAAGTAATGAAATTATGATGTTGAAGAGATTTGGTGATGAAATTATTGGTATATGGATTATGAAAAGGAAAATATTGGTATGTGGATATTATGAATATGAAGGTTATAGACATAAGATAAGACATTGAATAAGTAATTGATGTTGTGTGTATAGTGGGAGTGAAGGTGAAGTGGTAAAACGAAGAGTCAAGACTCCCCGAGTGTCGTGTCTCTCAAGGATGGCGAATCGGAATCGAATTTATGTTGGCATTTATGAGGTTGAAAGGTAAGAGTTACAAGAATCATAGGGAGAAGGTTGGTTCATGGTTGGTTGGGTAAAGGTTTTAAAGGTAAAATANACTCTTCATCTCTACCTCCTTTTGATCTTCCAATTCCAAAATTGGAACTTCTTCAAGCACCGGGGCGTAACAATCCTCTACTTCTTCAAAACTCTCCTCTTCCTTAGCATTTTCTTTTTCAACCTCTTGTACAATCCTCGGATTGGCTTCCAAAGTGGGGATGTCATCTATGATGGTGGAGTTAGCTCGGGACTCATTCATTTTCATGAGCTCCTCTATCATGGATAGCATCTTCGTTTCAACCTCTTCTAGTGGAAGTCCTTCCTCCCGGAGGGTAGCAAGATAGTCTTTCAATTCGCTCTTGATTTCGGCTTTTAGATTAGCCGTATCCTCCTTGGCCATCCTCGTGAATGCTTCTATTTTTGCTTTTAGAATTTCAATTTCGTCCGTGGCCGGTGGGATATAATCACAAGCATTTGTATGGGTATTATATGGGAAAGAGGATGGTGTTTCAAAGAAATGGGTAGTATTGTTTTCTAGATGAATTTGTGATGGAGGTGGGTAGTAGGTGTTTAGGTGGGAAGTAGGGAATGAATTTGACTCGGGAGTATAGCTTGGGTCGATTGTTCTCATCATTTGCACAAGCTTACTCTCTATGCTTTGGGATATTTCTTTGGAGCTTAATGGACTCCCACATCCTCATTCGGTTGGGGCATTTCATCGAACACCTTGTCTACCACTCCTCTCGGACCTCGTCCTTTCGAACTAAGGGCGGAGATGTGGGTGAGTTAGACTCGTGAGTGGCCGCTATCGCGCACACACTCACTTCCTTTGAGTTTTCTACCTAATGTGGCCACACTTAGGCACAAAGCTTTAGGGAATATCTGTAATACCCCGTATTTTCCTAACGTTATTATTTTAATAAATATTTTCAAAAAGGGATTATTATTATTATTTTATATAAATCTAACTATTTTGTTATGGGCATTGGGTCAACTTAATTTTTTTATTTTACTACTTAAATCCCTAAGCCCAAATGTGATTATTTCGTAATGTTCTGAACCTAACTTTAGCCCAATTTTTTTGGCCCATTTATAATTCTCTAATTTTTCTACCGTAACTATATCTGTTTTAACCCATAACAGTCTAACCAAAGATATTTTCCCTTACCCACCACAAAAATGTGACAAGTGTCACTTTCTATACCACATGTTTTCATCCTTATCTTATAAGATAAGCTTGATCTCCCATATGTCTTTCTCTTCAAGATTTGTCTTCCTTTCCCTTTTGCCTATATATAGAGGGGTTGTGTGGTGAGGAAAAATCAGGAGAAGTGAGGAGAGAAATCATATATGTGTGGGAGAAGAATTGGGCAAGTGAAGTAGAAGAGTTGGTTATAGGTAAGATTTATGTCTATCCAAAATTTATTTTACCCCAAATAATCAAAATATTTAATATGTGCTTATGTGATATTATGTTTAAATGATTTTGTGAAAATGTGAGTACATGTCTTATGAAATTATTTGATGTGAATACATATTGTTTGTTCTTGTGATTGTTAGTGAAATTATTAGATTTATAGAGATTATGATAAGTAATGAAATTATGATGTTGAAGAGATTTGGTGATGAAATTATTGGTATATGGATTATGAAAAGGAAAATATTGGTATGTGGATATTATGAATATGAAGGTTATAGACATAAGATAAGACATTGAATAAGTAATTGATGTTGTGTGTATAGTGGGAGTGAAGGTGAAGTGGTAAAACGAAGAGTCAAGACTCCCCGAGTGTCGTGTCTCTCAAGGATGGCGAATCGGAATCGAATTTATGTTGGCATTTATGAGGTTGAAAGGTAAGAGTTACAAGAATCATAGGGAGAAGGTTGGTTCATGGTTGGTTGGGTAAAGGTTTTAAAGGGAGAAGGTTGGTTCATGGTTGGTTGGGTAAAGGTTTTAAAGGTAGAAGGTTGGTTCATGGTTGGTTGGGTAAAGGTTTTAAAGGTAAAATAAGATAGAAAATACAAAAGGTAAAAGGTTTTAAAGGTAAAATAAGATAGAAAATACAAAAGGTAAAAGGTTTTAAAGGTAAAATAAGATAGAAAATACAAAAGGTAAAAAGGAAGGGGTGCATGCCAAAGTCAAGCCAAAGGATTGATTATCGTAGGTAGCTTGGAATTGGGTTTCGGGATTGATCTAGGGAGTCACGGTATTAGTACCGAGTGGCGTCACACTCAGACTCTCAATCCTCATTCGGTTGAGGCATTTTATCGAGCACCTTTCCTACCACTCCTCTCGGATCTCATCCTTTAGGATTAAGAGCGGAGATATAGATGAGTTGGGCTCGTGAGAGGCCGCTATCGCGCACACTCTCACTTCCACTAGGTTCACTAACTATCCCGGCCGGAAATAGAAGCAAATATTGAACAAGATCATCCATACAAATATCAATCATACTCCCACAATACCTAGATCATAAGATAAAGTATAAGCATCAATCCAAAGATTAACAAGGGCACACACACCCAAACTACTCTACTCTAACATAGAAAGCATTAAATCAACAAAAGAAACAAAGCAATAAAGTAAAAGAGAAAACTTTATATTAAAAGAAGAGTATTACCTAAGGAAAGCTTTGGATCTACAAGATCTTCATCTTCTACACTAAGCTAAATCTAATCTAAGGAGGATTTGTCTTCCTCCCCAAAGGGGAAGAAATTGGAGAAGAAAACTAGATCTAAAGTTTATTGGGGCTGTGGGGAACTGATCTAAAAGACCTATAAAGGGCATATATATAGCCCCCAAAATCTCGCCCTAATAATTTCAGCGCTGTGTCGCGTCCACGCGGCTCACACGCGTGTGAGCGTGCGTGGGAGCGAACCAGTAAGCAACCACACCGCTCACACGCGTGTGAGCGTGCGTGGTGAAGTTTGCTTCTTCTGTCTTCATCTATGTTCTGGCTCTCGTCGATATGGTTCCATAGCCACCTGTCTCGCCTCATTTGGACATTCCTAGCTCCGGTTATGTCCGTTTTACTGAAATGTCGCCGGAATGCCCTGCGAAGTGCAAGAATTGTGCAAATTATATAAAAACACACAAGATTAGTCCCTAGACCTATATGCAATGAAATTACCCTATCTTAGCATGTTTCTAGGCGTAATGGACATCTATTATAGCATATTTTACACCTAAATGACCCCTAAAATATGGCTACTTTTGGCACTTATCAGTAATTTTGGGTTATAGATGTAAGATATGATATTTTGAAGGATATGGTTATTTATATATTTTGTCCCGGAGGGTGGTGATACTTGGAGGCTTTGAACTATCATTTATGACTATTATTATTATGATTATGATTATGATGATGAGAGTTGAGATCTCTCTATTTGGTTTTGGCCACCGGTTCATGGAATCGTCCAGTTGGTTTGGATTTGATTTTGATTTGGTTTTGGGCCACTAGTTCGTGGATTCGTCCGGTTGGTTTGGAAGCTTGAAATTTTCCATTTGGATCCATTCCTCCTTGATATTTTATATAATAACTATTTTTGGATATATGAAAAGTTTAATCAATTATTTGAAGAATTATCTTTGGTGGTTATTGTGAGAGTTTGGATACTCTCTATTTGGTGGTTATTTTGAGAGATTGAGATTATCTCTTTGGTATTTATTTTGAGATAATGGAATTATCTTTTGGATGTTTATTTTGAGATATTGGAATTATCTATTTGATAATTATTTTGAGATATTGGAGTTATTCCTTTGGTATTTATTTTGAGAGTTGGAAATCTCTCTATTGGTGAGTAAGTTTTGGTTTAAAGGAATTTTGAGTAGTGATGATATTATGATATATATTGAGGAAATTGTTATATGAAAAAGTTAAGATAAAGATATTATTATGATATGTATTGAGGAAATTGTTATATGGAAATATTGATATAAAGATTGTATGTTGTGAATCTTGAGGAAATAGTTGTTGAACGATTTTGGATTATGAAATAGGCAATGACATTATCTCCTGGAAATTTTATAGATATTTTTGGTATGTATTTTTATACATATTTGAATGTGTATGATTTCCTCAAGATATACTTCTAATGGATTAAAGATGATTTATATTGATGAGATTAAAAATGTCATGTTAAGGGGTTGAAATTTATTATGTGGAAATTTATGTGCTCCAAAGTGCTATGTGTAAAATGTTTTACGGGGTAGAGTATGTTTTACCAGCCGTCGTGCTGACTTTGTTTCTACCATAGTGTTTTTGCAGGAAATATTTGGCATGGCACTTGGCATAAGAGTGAATCGTTGTATAAAGATTTTATTGTACCATTGGGAATTCCACCATTGTAATAGTAATTTTGGTAGAAGGTTTTGTCTGTGCGTTTGAGTATAAGAGAGATACTCGAATGTGGCATAACACCCCTTTTCCCTTTTAGTTGTTGTTTAAGCTTCCGCTGTTGTATAAAAAAAAATTAAATTATACCCGTATTTTCGGTAGTGGAAAAAGTGGGGTGTTACAACATCATCCACACAAAATCATCATCCAACAATCAAAAAGCTCACATTTAATCTAGCAATTTATATCAAGCATCCACATAGATTAACCTTGGGTCCACCAATCCCCTTTCTAATCTACTCTAACATTCTAAAGAAACAAGAAAAAGATATGAATTCTCAAAGAAGCAAATATTAGATTAAGAGTTGGATAGAATAGTTACCACCCTCAAGAGGGGAGTCTTTTACAATTTGTCCTTGAAATTCCAATCTTCATCCTTGCCCTTGAAGCTAATCTAATCTTGGAGAAGAGGAATTTCCCCCAAAAGGGGAGAAAAACCCTAAGAGGCCTAATCTATGCTATTGTATGCTAAAATCTGATGTCTAGGGCTTGGGATAATGAGCCTTATATAGTGGGAACAAAATAGGGGCAAAATAGACAATTTTCACGAAGCTGATTTTTAGGGTGTCACAGGGTTCTCGACGCGTCGAGCCCCCCTGAAGAAGTTTTTCCGCGATCACTCCACACGCGTGGTAGAGGGCGTGGGGAGCTACTGGAAATATTCCACGCCCCTCCACACGCCTGTGAGGCTGTGTGGGAGGCTCCTGCTTCATGTCTTCTTCACTTTCTGCTCAGTTTTGGCTTTAAGTCCTCCATTTGGCTGTAGAATACCTTAAAAACATCTTCCATGATCGTGTTAGTGGTTTTTGGTCACATTTGAGTCTTAATGCATGAAATTCTTATAAAATGGGTAATAAACCATACAATTCTAGCCCGTAAATGACCCCTAAAACAAGCTATTCTTGGTGCTTATCATGTCTCATTAAAACCTCAAAGAAAAATTAAGTGGATAAACACCCAATGAGAAAAAGAATAAATGATATATGTATGTTCATGTGTTGCAATACCTACCTCATTAAAAAATCTTTAATTAAGAAAATAATATCAAAACTCAATCAATGGAAAAAGAGTACATGACAACCCCCTTAAAGATAACAATCTTAAAATACCACACATAAAAATATCTTTCTAAAAGTAAGCGTAGAGAGGAATTTTGTGAACAAATCTTCTAGATTGTCACTAGAGTGAATATCTTGTATAAAAATATTGTGACTCTTCTAGATCACATGGGTTGAATTTTAACGCTAGATATTCTTCGTCAAATATTCATAAAAGACTCATTTATCATTTGTCCAACACAAGCTTTATTGCTTTGTATTGTCCTTAATTATATAGGACAATACGTGAGAGTAAAACAAATCATAACTAGTTCGGGACTTGGTATCATGGGTTAGAAATACTACCTCCGTCCCATTTTAGTTGTCTGATTCATTTAACGAGACTGGACTGAAGTTATTTTTAATCTAATTTTTAATAATATTAAGTTTAGCATTAATATATAAAATTTATATATTTAGAAACTACATTAAAAGTACTATTAAACAGAAAAAATAAATTTAAAAATAATAAAAATTTACTAAAGAAAATAAGTAATAAAGAAAGAGTTGATTTGACCAATGAATAGTAAATATGACAGGTAAAATGAGACATTTGGAGTAATTATTTCTTAACATTGATTTATATAATAAAGGTTGTAATTCCATAAGGGACTCATGTTGATGATTAGTGATGTATAAATATGGAATTACTTGGTGAAATTCCCTCCCTCTCATTCTGTTAAAATTTAAGTTTATAAGGGTTAAAAGATGTATGTTGGAAAATGTTACGGGTTTCCTAAAAGGAGGTTTCACATTCCTAAAAGGACGTTTCTCATTCCTCTTGAAAGAATGTTCTCATCACATCAATAAATACCCACGAAAACTCTAGAGATCGTAAGGTTTTCTGGTCTCTAAGTTTTCTAGTCTCCATATCATCAAGAGGTGATTAAGGCATACAGATCATAGAGGTGAAACATTCTTATGTCTGCCAATAGTGGTGTGCGCTATCTTTCGAAACGACACACCGATTTCGGGACCTTACCAAGCGTCCCATGAACCTTTGTTTCAGGGTATGCCCCAAGGTGTAGGATATCCCTGAATTCAAACATAAGAAAAGGAAGGGCAGTTTGTATAATTGACCTAAGAATTGCATTCACTACCCCAAACTTCTTAAGGATAGTGTGAACTTCCTTTCTTTCCTCCTCATCTCTTCCATCCCCGAAGATTTGTTCATTTGTATCATAGAGTTGATACCATATCTTCTCACTCGCATTTTCAATTTCAAACTTAGTAAAGCCTCTCCACTCATCTTCCTCATCTATGTCAAAAGTGAAAATCTCTCTGTTTTCCACCATCTCCTCTTTACACTCACTTATCTTATCTTCCCACTCAATCATGCTCAAGGATTCACCTTCATCCTCACAATAGTAAAATGAAACATTATCCTCCTCACTCATCAACTCATTTCTAAACAAGTCTAAGGATTCATCTTCCAAAAAGTTGAAACAAACATAATCACCATCAAATAAAAGAGAATCCTCACAAGTATTCATCAAATCATCATCACAAATTCCCATGGAATCATTCCCCCAAAAATTAAAGCAAGCATAACCGCAAGTAGTAGAAATATCAATGCAAAAGGACTCATCCTCCCGGAAATAAAAACAAGTATTATCACAAGCATATAGATCGTTATTACATTTCAAAGGGGATTCATCCACACAAGTGTCAAGAGTGTTTTCAGCAAGAGCACAAGAATTTTCAAGGATATTAATACAAGAAGTATTAAGAATGTTACCATATGTCGGCTCTTCATCCTCCCACACTACTTCGATGTTCTCGTCCTCACTCTCCATCTCTACCTCATTTTGATCTTCTAATTCGAAAATTGGAACTTCTTCAAGCACCGGTGTGACACCCCAACTTTTCACAAGCCGAGATAGCTAAACATTAACACAAAAGCTGCCTATCTCAACTATAAAACATAACATAGCGGAAGCGATTTATAACCTAAGGGGTATCATGCCACATCTAGGTAAGAAAACACGGCCTAGATGCACAGGCTAACCAAAAACTGAACTGCATAGTATATAAATCCTCAAACATATCCAAAACATCCAAAATCTAAAACAAGAGTATATAGAATCTCATATTGGCACACAGGCCCAAAACATAGGTCTAAAGCATAACAAACTAATCTAAGCCGGCTCATACGGATATATCTCTATCGCGCTCACGCTTAGACTTATTGCATACCTGGAAAACATACAAGAAACCATTAGCAAAAGACTGCTAAGCAACCACCATTCACACCCGCAAGGAAGTATAGATATATAGTAAGTTTGTAAATAGGTTTACACACCCATATAGAATATACACACCAACGAACTGTTCAAGTTTAAATCAGATACTCAACAACAACACGGTGAATGAATATATAAACCAAGACTTCTCATCAATACCAATGTCCAACCGAATCACAAACTCAACCGAATACTCATAAGAAACAACCAAACGGCAATATATCAAAGAATAACCAATAATCAACAAGATACAATACAACTCAAGAGTCAACAAGGAACCAAACAGACCTCAACCCAAGGGTAAGCACCGAAACCTTAGCTTCTAACCCAAGTACCAACTCTCACACCAAACACCAAGCCCGAAAGTTAGAAGTTAGGTACACAGGGGTAAAAACCCAATCACAGGGACTGAAGTCCAATCACAGGGACCAAAGTCCAATCACAGGGGTAAAAACCCAATCACAAGGACCGAAGTCCAATCACAGGGACCAAAGTCCAATCACAGGGGCAAGAGCCCAATCACAGGGACCGAAGTCCAAAGTTAGTTCCACAGTTAGTTCATTCTCAAACAGCCCAAGAGATACTCAAAGATCCACCACTCCATATCCAACCTCACACTCAACCCAAGCACAAACCTCCACAGTGTTCACCTCAGATTATGAACACAACAAACTCCCAGAGAATACAATCAAGGATTCAACCAACCAATAGACTCACAAGATGGACTAAGATATATGAATAAATACTCCAAAAACATGGTAAAATACCCAACAAAATATCCCAACAAAAATCCAGAACCAAAGGTGAAACAATCACACAACAGATCACAAAACAACTCACTGGAAACAGAACCAAGGATACACTAGCGGTACACCTTGGCGGAACACCTTGTGCCACCACACTCCACCGTCCACACCAACGGTGCCTTCCAGCGGAGCACGCCGGTCCGCCGTCCTTCTTCGCACGAAGGGACGGGGCCGCCTAGCGGTGCACCACCTTCCGCCACACCCTTCCTCCGTTGTTCTTGCGGACCACTTAGGCGGGACACATTATACCGCCTAACCTTACCGCAAGAGCAACTCCAAACCACTCCCAGATCAGAACAGACAGAATGCGCAATATTCTTTCCAGAATACAAAAATAGGATCAGATTACTCAGATTACAACTCCCAGAAGCCAAATAAACAAGGAATCCATACCAATAAATATCCATAAACATCTATATGCAAAGGATCTAGAACACAAGTTCATAATCCATCAAAATGACTTCACAGACAACAACAAATAGGCTAAGCAGCAAAGAAATACTCAGGATTCCAATACACCAAATAATATCATAGATTGAGAGTGTAAAATAGATTTTAGTGGACATAGTGGTTACCTCTTGAAGCACACTTCACCCAAGAACTCTTAAACCTTCTCACTAAGCTTCACCTTCACCTTGATCATCCAAGCATTAGCAATCCTAATAGAGCAATCTTGACTTGAATCTTGAAGGTGAAGGGGTAGTGTATGTTGTAGGGTTTTTAGAAGAGTTTAGGTTGAGAGTGAATTGTTTGCAGGGAAGGAAAAAGAAATGGTAGGGTTGATACATGCTCCTTTTATATTATGGGAGAAATCATTACATACATAAAATATATTACACTAGGGTAACTAGAGTAGATAATGGGCTTTTTAAGAGAATGGGTCTTGTACAAATTAATATAATACTAGTAAGTAGGAATTTGATCTTTCAAGAACAAATATATATATATACATATTGGGCCATTATAAAATGCTCCATAGAAATTGTAAGGATTCAATAAAATAAATAAATCCCTTACAAGAATTAGATCAAGAATTGGGCCTTAGAATTAATAAATAATTCCGGAATGAATTATATGTATATAATTGGAAGGATTGAGCCCAAGTAAATTAAATAAAATGCCCAGTGGAATTTAATCACCGGTCTTAAGGCTTAAATGAAATTTACGGGGTGTTACAACCGGGGCATAACAATCCACTATCTCCTCAACACTCACCTTTTCTCTAACATTTTGTTCTTTTTCAACCTCATGTATAACCCTTGGATCAACTTCCAAAGTCGGGAGATTATCTACAATGGGGTAGTTAACCCGTAATGAGCTTGTCTTCATGAGCTCCTCCATCATAGATAACACTTTCGTTTCAATTTCTTCTAATCGAACTCCTTCCTCCCGGAGAATAACAAGATAGTCTTTCAATTCGCTCTTGATTTCGGCTTTTAAATTAGCCGTGTCCTCCTTGGCCATCTTTGTGAATACTTCTAACTTTTCTTTTAGCATCTCAATTTCGTCGTTGGCGGGTAGGAGATAATCACAAGGATTAGGTGGGATAAAATATTGAATAGTGGTTGGTGTTTCATATATAGAGGTGTGTAGTATTGTTTTCTTTGTGAATTTGTAATGGAGGTGGGTGAACGATGGTTTGTATAGTGGAAGTGAATGTGAAGGGTGGAAGTGATAAAATGAAGAGTTAAACTCCCCGAGTGTCGTGTCTCTCAAGGATGGCGAATGGGAACCGAGTTAGTGTGTTGGCATCTAAGAGGTTGAAGAGAAAGAGTTACGGAAGTGCTAAGGGGTGGGTTCATTTGTAAGAAGGTGAAGGTTGATAGCGGTTGTGTGAGATAAAGAAAAGTAAAGTGGAGATTGGGGCTTTAGGCTTTTCCATGTGGTTTATCTTTGGTTGGTTTTGCGAGTGCAAGCTGTGGAATAGACTAGGGAGTTCATGGCACACTACCAAGTGGCGTCACACTTTGGACTCCCACATCCTCATTCGGTTGGGGCATTTCTTCGAACACTTTGTCTACCACTCCTCTCGGATCTTGTCCTTTCGGACTGAGAGCGGAGATGTGGGTGAACTAGACTCGTGAGAGGCCGCTATCGCGCAAGATGTGGGTGAACTAGACTCGTGAGAGGCCGCTATCGCGCACACACTCGGTGAACTAGACTCGTGAGAGGCCGCTATCGCGCACACACTCACTGAACTAGACTCGTGAGAGGCCGCTATCGCGCACACACTCACATCCTTTGGGTTTGCTACCTAATGTGGCCACAAAAGGCACAAAGCCTTTGGGTTTGCTACCTAATGTGGCCACAAAAGGCACAAAGCTTGAAGAACATCATCCACACAAGTTCAACATCCAACAAACAAGCAATTCACAAATCAAAGCAATAATATTAAACATCCACATAGATCTACAATGGGGCCACCAATCCTCTATCTAATGTACTCTACCATACTAAGAAACAAGAGAAAGAAAGAAAAATTCAAAGAAACAAGTATTGAATTAGAAATTGAAAAGAATGGTTACCACCCTTGAAAAGGGGGATCTTTACAAGCCTTGATCTTGAGTTCTCAATCTTCCTTCTTGCCCTTGATCTATTCTAAACTATGATAGGAATTTTCCCCCAAGAGGGGAGAAAACCCTCTAGATTTATCTACTCTATTCTATTCTATGCTATGAATTTCTTTTTTTCTCCCTAGGTTTAGGGAAAAAGGGATTTATATAGGTGACAAAGAAAGAGGAACAAATTTCCCAAAATGGCCCTTGGCCCGACCACGCTTGTTCATACGCGTGTGAGCGGCGTGGTGGCTCTCTGGAATAATTCCACGCCTAGCCACATGCGTGTGAGGTTGCGTGGGACGCTACTGCATTTCGGCTTGTTTGTCTTTTGCTCTATTTTAGCTTCAAATCCCTCTCCAACCTGTGAAATACTTCAAAACTCTTCCTAGAAATGTTGTTAGAAGAAATTGATCGCATTTGAGCTAAAATGCATGCAATTGTTGTAATCGGATGTCAAAACGATGCACTTTAATCTAATAAAGACCCCTTATAAGTGCTATCCTTGGCGCTTATCAAAGTTTCCACACTTAAACCTTGCTTGTCCTCAAGCAAGCATACTTTTCTAAGCCCTAATCATATAAGCACCAAGGATAGTTTTTCTCTCACGGTTGATTGATCAAGTGATGTGTAAGTGTTCGGAGTTGAGCGGGTGAAATCCCCTACACTATCTACCAAGACTGCTAAACTCGTGCCAACCAAATGTATGAAATATACTAAGGAAGTCAAGGTCTCGAGAGATGGATATTTCATGAGAAGATTTTTGTTCACACCTTTCAAGCATGCATGTGACAAAAGAGTTTTCACCTTGTATTTTCTAGGGGCCTCAAGCCGATCCGACTAGTGGGACCGATGCTCACCCCTTAGCCAATTTCCAACCTAACGCCAAAGCCTTTTTACAGAATATAAGTGAGGGCAGGGACATGGACCGCTCATCGCCATGGCTTGGGCGATCACTCTATTTTCTCGCTTCCTAGGATAACGTCATCAGGCTACCCGACTTCACATGGAGATCCATGCTTTTTCGAAGGTCAGTGCAATGGGTGCCTGAATCCTAGCGAAGTGGCTCACCTCCTCTCTATTTTCTCATCTTTCAAGATCTCTTCGGGGTAACCGACTTCACATGGATCTCCATGCTTTTTCGAAGACAGTGCAATGGTTACCCCTTATCCAGACAAGATGGCTCACCTCACTTTTATCTCAAGGAATGACCTTTTGCCTTTATTCACGTTTCACCATATCAACCCCCCATGCCTTTTTCTAGGGATTAGGGATTGTTTTCACTCAAAGCTCACTTAGGCTCTCCTTTTGCCCCATGTCCTGCTAAGATTAATTCAGTTTCCAGGCCTCGCTATTCTTATCTTTCTAAAACTCAAAGGATTCACACTTCCACTTCGAGAGATCCTTGACTGGGGTCCAAACAAAATACAAGGTGAAAGCATGCAAGCACTTCATCAAAAATTTTCAATTTGGGTCGGTATGTGCAAGTTGGTGCAAACTGAAGCTTCCAAAGCATATTTAAGACATTCAATCCTTGCCACAAGGTTAGGAGCCCTCCTAGATAGTATTGGCAATAACACACCCTCTAGGTTCCTATACCTTATTACTTAATCAATCAACTGTTTCAAGAAGCATACACCCTTTCCACACTTAAAAATAAACATCGTCCTCGATGTTTCCATAAGGAACGGAGGAAAGAGGATATATGTTTAAGGGTTCTACACACGCCCCTTTTCCACACATAAAAGTGCGAACTGGGCTAAAACAGTTCTAACAAATAGACTACATCCGACACAACAATTTTATGTAGCTCTTCATTTGCGATTCTAGAAAATAAAGCAAACCAAAACAGGGCATTGAATTAGGATAAAAGAAATACTTACAATTTGTATCCTTATCAAAGTTTTTGCAATCTATGTTTGCCCTTCAAAACTTGGTCAGAGTAAAGGTAAGGAAATAAATTAGAAGTTGAAGTTATACCTTTTAAGATTGGTCTTTCATGGTGGTTGGTGGAGTGGTCCCTTCTTCTTCTTATTTGTGGGTTGCCTCCCATAAGCGCCACGTTTAACGTCTTTGGCTAGACGAAAGTGTAAGATAAAACATAAACAGGAATATAGCTAAAAATATAAACAAAAGTAAAGAGATTGTCCACAATCAATTGTTCAGAATTATCAGATCACAAGTTATCATCATCAGAATTTGTCTTTTCTCTTCTTCAGTTTCTTCCTTCCTTCATGCTCTCTTGATTTCCTTGATCTCTCTCAAGATCTCATCCAACTTTTGCATTTTCTCCAAGTGCAATTGGTATTGGAAATTTTGGAGGGATCTCCAATCAGTGACCGGGGTGAACCAGCTCGGAATGTTGAAGGTAGAGGAGTTGGGGTCTTGCTCTTCAGGTTGTGGTGGAGGTACAGACGGTCCGGGCTCTCTTAGTGGTGGAGAATACATTGAAGAATCCAACGGCGAGTACATTTCTGAGAGAGACGGGGAATTGAATGACATCGGAGAAGGAGTGAATCCTGGGGATGCCATGGGCGTGTTAGCGTGATCATCCGCCATCTCCTCATCTACCCTCGTTTGCACTAGTTGTCTCAAGTGAAGTCTTGCAACGTCCTCGGGAGATAAAGGAACTATGTGCGCTCCTGGAAGCCGATGTTCAAACCAATTCATTTTCATGTGCGCTCCTGGAAGCCGATGTTCAAACCAATTCATTTTCATTTGATTGCCCAGAGAGATGCATAGCCTCGTCTTCATTTTCATTTGATTGCCCAGAGAGATGCATAGCCTCGTCACCATTTTCATTTGATTGCCCAGAGAGATGCATAGCCTCGTCACTAAGGGGCCTATAAAGATTACCCTGGCGGACTCTTGTTGTTGCGCAACAAGCAAGTTCCTGCAAATCGCGCTCATGTTCACCGAGTTCCCGGTGTCCATACTCCATAGCATGAACAGCTCCGCCTTTGAGACTCGGTCATATGTCTCAGGTCTTCCTTCCCATGAATGAGCGATCACCTTCCATAAAACCTTTAAATCCTCCCTTACAATCTGAGAGACTCTTACCCTCGACCCTTCCCATTCGACTCCTTGTCTTGCGATAATCGACCAATATTTTCTCGGAAAGTCTCTGTCTCCAAAGTCGTGCCTTAGTCTCCGATACCAATTCTTCGACTGGTCTTCCTCATTGTAAAATCCAAGGAAAACACCCAAACGGTTGGCCGATATGTTTTAGTCCTGGTTGAAGAGTCTAAACTTAATGGTAGGGCTGTAGAGATCTCCAGCCACTCCGTCAACCTTCAAGCTCGCGATAAACTCATGTACTAGAGGGATAAAAGTATCCTGTCTCCAGCCTAACAGATTGTTCCAATATGGCTCTGCAATCAACCTCTCCAGTCCATATTTGCACTCATAATCCTCCAATACTCT
Organism: Ipomoea triloba; assembly: GCF_003576645.1. Taxonomy (NCBI): domain Eukaryota; kingdom Viridiplantae; phylum Streptophyta; class Magnoliopsida; order Solanales; family Convolvulaceae; genus Ipomoea; species Ipomoea triloba. The sequence continues at coordinate 7,127,348 of NC_044919.1, read as the reverse complement.
CAAGTCTACATATCTCCATTGCACAATAGGGTAGTTCAACAACTGCCTGTATCGCCCTAGCATGGTTGCTGTCATCAGTAAAATCTGAGTCCCGGTGGGTACTTCAATATAACGAGTGTTAGCGTCCCTAGCACTATTTTCTTCTGCCGGGGCTTTCCCTCTTTGGAGCCTTTGAGCAATCTGTTGTGCAAGGTCATATGGTGAAGACATCTTTCCTATAACATGGGTAATCAAAGCAACACAAGGAAAAATACTTGCCAATCTTAAATATTGATTTTGAACAATATTGCACATATCTAAAGAAAGGTGTAACACCCCACTTTTTCCACAAGAAAATACGGGTAATTTTTTTTATTTATTTACAATTCAACTATACAACAGCGGAAGCTTTAAACAACAAGAAGGAAAAAGGGGCGTTATGCCACGCTTGAGTATCTCACTTATACTCAAACGCACAGGCTAAAACCAACTAATAACTATCACAACTTTCTAATTAATACAACGGTGAATTCTAATGGATTTAATTACAAGCTTAAAAATTTAGCGCGGATCACTCTCATGCCAATGCTATGTAATCATCACCTGCAAAATTAACTAAAGAGGGGAAAACAATGTCAGCGCGACGGCTGGTAAGACTTACTCCACCCCGTAAAACGTTTTGCACATAGCACATAGCACTTTGGAGCATATAATTCCATATTAACCCCATATGATCTCTTTATACTCATCCACATAAATCTTTTTTTTTTTATCCATTAGAACATGCTTATCTCAATTCAACCACATAGTAAATAATCATGGATTATAATTTTGCATAACGTTTCATAAGAATCATACAATCATTGAATTCCTCATAAAGTACTATACTTTCACAACTTATCATTTTCATAAGTAATAAGAATCAAATACCAATTCACTCACATAAATAATTATTTAACTCCACATAAAATTCCATAATATCCACATTTTTTTCCATTTTCATAAATAATAGGATTTAATCCTTTATTTACCATAGTATACTTTTCAAAAATCATAAATTCTCAAATTTCTTAAAAACTTTACTTTGTGCAATACTTGCACACTATAAAATACATATGGAAGCACATCAATCACACATAAATGGGACAAGATCCTTTATTCTTAAGCCCTAGTGAACGGTGATTCCCACACATCCGAACACTCCACACATTTCCCATTTCTAATGGAAACCGGACACTAACCTTAAGTGTGCACACCCCCGAATGAGGATTCCAAGCCTCAACGGGAAGTTACCAGCCCTAGTAGCCAGGATAAGGTTTCTACTGACTACTCCTGAAATTGGGGTACACAGACCCGCCTCAACAGGACACACCATAGTGCCCTAGTACCCGTGGATTGTTCCTACCGAGTACTCCTCAACAAGTAATCACATATTCACAATTTCACAATTACACAATTTCACAATTACACAATTTCACATAGCTTCCATAAGTTTTGAAAATATTTCACTTGACGTAAAATTTGCTCATAGGCATCATAATTTATTTAAAAAATAATTCATACTTGAAATTTAAATCAATCCCACACAAGGGTATATACTAATATAAAATTTCATGTTTTGAAATTTTCCTTAGAAAATTCATTTCTCAATTAAATAGAACAAACTCACATTCTAATCAAAACTTTTCTCAATTAAATAGAACAAACTCACATTCTAATCAAAACTTCCATAACTTAGCATAAAAGCTTGTTCATAATCATCATGAAAATATTTTATAAAGTACAAAATCATATCTTGATGTTAAACCAAATATTTTATAAAGTACAAAATCATATCTTGATGTTAAACCATCCTCATAAAAAGATATATTGAAATAATACCAATATGTAATTACTCTTGTCCTTGAAAGCATTCTTAGAAAAATTCATACCACATTAAATAGGATAGAACTCACATTATAGTCAAATTGTACAAATTTGACACTAACACGTACAATTCTTATAGAAATATATCTCACAACACAAGTAGGGAAATACCCCACAATAATTGTGTAAATACATACCGCATATAAGCAATACATATAATTCATATAACAATAAATAAATATAAACATACGTCCATTGCTTATATATGTACATAAAACATTTTTTTTATTCTTTATGAGACATATGTGCGTACATTACTACAATAAATAAAAATCATAATAATAATAATTACCATACAATCAAGGTATATACATGAATATTTAAAACTTTACTTTGCTCAAAATTCTTAATCTCATAAAATAATATTTTAGTAAAAGAATCTTTTATTCATATTTGGTCCAAAATCGAATACTAACGAACACAAGAAAAATATTTGCATATAATCTCAACTATTAACACATACCACTATATAAATTACTTAATAAAATTATTATTTAATTAATTCAATTATGTATTAATCACACACAATTCGAATAACTTAATATATCATTTATTAAAATTTTTAATTATAATTAATCACATAAGTTTATACACCACACAATCATACGGCAATTTAAATTATAGAAAATAAAAGAACGTACAAACAGTATATATACTTATATACCTAAAATTCCTACAAACCACACAAATTCCCTAATTTCATGTAATACTAATAATTAATTACAATATCAATTATACACATTTATGAAATAAGCAATACTCCATACGGCATACTTACAATCTAAAAGAAATTAAAAATAAATCTTTCAGAAAATATAAATGCATTTACACTTATAGTGAAACATATATATAATAGCCAATAATACTAATACACTTTATAATACTTTTTATATCTACACATTACGTACACACTTATACATATATATTAATATAATATTGTAACCCCTCGGTTTTTCCGACAAAGTTAAGATTCGAGAATATCGATATAATTTTTTTTAAGCTATGACATTTAAGAGAAGGCTTCTCGGTGCTCGAAAGAATTTTTTTTTAAAGATTAGTTATCGATAAGCTGCGAACTACGTACCGGTCACGAACCGAGAAATTTTTAAGGATATAGATTCAGTTCGAATTTTCCTAGCAATTGGATTATTAAGTATCATACGATTAAGCCTGAACTTCTAGTTAGTTCAAGAAAATTTTAAATGGACTGTAAGGGGTAAATTGTTACGAACTCTGTACCTATATTTCGCGAGATACCGAAAAATTCCCACTTTTGGTGATTTGCGACGGGATTATTTTTAGGATAATTTTGGTATTAGAATTTTCCCGAATTAAGTTATAATCCTCCGAGCATTCATCTGATTTAACCATAAACTGGCCAAATAAGTTGTGATCTTCTTAAGGACTCCATAGGGTATTGACAAGTGGCAACCAAAATCTAGCCAAGATTGGATCATTTAATGTTAGCATTAATGAGGCATGGGAATGTTGCACTTTGTTACTTGATCTTCAAGACAAAATCTACACTAATCACACTCATCTCTCTCTCACTCTCCCACCCCATTTTCGAACTACACCATTAGGAAGAAGAAGAAAAATTAGTTTGGTCTTCCATTGTGATCAAAGAGCTCCTAAGCATTCTTCCAACCCAAGAGACTAAGTGTAGGTAAGACCTTAGACTTTGTTGGATTAAATCATCTCTAGAACTTAAGTGTTAATGTTTGGTGCATGAAAAATATTGTTATTGTGGTGATATTTTTTGGGTCTTTGAACTCAAAGAAAGGATCTAGCAACTTCTCGGCTTTGAAATCTTCCATCAAGGTAAGGAATCCCTTAAGTTGGTTTAGTCACTTGAAGGTGNTATTTTATAAAGTACAAAATCATATCTTGATGTTAAACCATCCTCATAAAAAGATATATTGAAATAATACCAATATGTAATTACTCTTGTCCTTGAAAGCATTCTTAGAAAAATTCATACCACATTAAATAGGATAGAACTCACATTATAGTCAAATTGTACAAATTTGACACTAACACGTACAATTCTTATAGAAATATATCTCACAACACAAGTAGGGAAATACCCCACAATAATTGTGTAAATACATACCGCATATAAGCAATACATATAATTCATATAACAATAAATAAATATAAACATACGTCCATTGCTTATATATGTACATAAAACATTTTTTTTATTCTTTATGAGACATATGTGCGTACATTACTACAATAAATAAAAATCATAATAATAATAATTACCATACAATCAAGGTATATACATGAATATTTAAAACTTTACTTTGCTCAAAATTCTTAATCTCATAAAATAATATTTTAGTAAAAGAATCTTTTATTCATATTTGGTCCAAAATCGAATACTAACGAACACAAGAAAAATATTTGCATATAATCTCAACTATTAACACATACCACTATATAAATTACTTAATAAAATTATTATTTAATTAATTCAATTATGTATTAATCACACACAATTCGAATAACTTAATATATCATTTATTAAAATTTTTAATTATAATTAATCACATAAGTTTATACACCACACAATCATACGGCAATTTAAATTATAGAAAATAAAAGAACGTACAAACAGTATATATACTTATATACCTAAAATTCCTACAAACCACACAAATTCCCTAATTTCATGTAATACTAATAATTAATTACAATATCAATTATACACATTTATGAAATAAGCAATACTCCATACGGCATACTTACAATCTAAAAGAAATTAAAAATAAATCTTTCAGAAAATATAAATGCATTTACACTTATAGTGAAACATATATATAATAGCCAATAATACTAATACACTTTATAATACTTTTTATATCTACACATTACGTACACACTTATACATATATATTAATATAATATTGTAACCCCTCGGTTTTTCCGACAAAGTTAAGATTCGAGAATATCGATATAATTTTTTTTAAGCTATGACATTTAAGAGAAGGCTTCTCGGTGCTCGAAAGAATTTTTTTTTAAAGATTAGTTATCGATAAGCTGCGAACTACGTACCGGTCACGAACCGAGAAATTTTTAAGGATATAGATTCAGTTCGAATTTTCCTAGCAATTGGATTATTAAGTATCATACGATTAAGCCTGAACTTCTAGTTAGTTCAAGAAAATTTTAAATGGACTGTAAGGGGTAAATTGTTACGAACTCTGTACCTATATTTCGCGAGATACCGAAAAATTCCCACTTTTGGTGATTTGCGACGGGATTATTTTTAGGATAATTTTGGTATTAGAATTTTCCCGAATTAAGTTATAATCCTCCGAGCATTCATCTGATTTAACCATAAACTGGCCAAATAAGTTGTGATCTTCTTAAGGACTCCATAGGGTATTGACAAGTGGCAACCAAAATCTAGCCAAGATTGGATCATTTAATGTTAGCATTAATGAGGCATGGGAATGTTGCACTTTGTTACTTGATCTTCAAGACAAAATCTACACTAATCACACTCATCTCTCTCTCACTCTCCCACCCCATTTTCGAACTACACCATTAGGAAGAAGAAGAAAAATTAGTTTGGTCTTCCATTGTGATCAAAGAGCTCCTAAGCATTCTTCCAACCCAAGAGACTAAGTGTAGGTAAGACCTTAGACTTTGTTGGATTAAATCATCTCTAGAACTTAAGTGTTAATGTTTGGTGCATGAAAAATATTGTTATTGTGGTGATATTTTTTGGGTCTTTGAACTCAAAGAAAGGATCTAGCAACTTCTCGGCTTTGAAATCTTCCATCAAGGTAAGGAATCCCTTAAGTTGGTTTAGTCACTTGAAGGTCAAGGTAAGGAATCCCTTAAGTTGGTTTAGTCACTTGAAGGTGAAGGTAAGGAATCCCTTAAGTTGGTTTAGTCACTTGAAGGTGAACATAAGGAATCCCTTAAGTTGGTTTAGTCACTTGAAGGTGAACAAATGCTAGTAAATTATGTGGTTTAGTCACTTGAAGGTGAACAAATGCTAGTAAATTATGTGACTAGGAATTTTGAAGGTGAACAAATGCTAGTAAATTATGTGACTAGGAATTTTTTACGTGGAAATTATGTGTTAAGTTTGTGGATCTACTAGTTGACTCAAGAAACTACACTTTGGATTTTTGGTAATTTTTATATACATGTTCATAGCTAATTTATGCATGTATATGTTGAATTTATGCCCATATAGGCTTATACTTGTGAAAATAGTGAAAAGAAATCAGGATAGATTCTGGCAGTAACTTCCGAGATTTATTGGGAAACATTGGTAAGGTATTTTGATCCTATTTTTTTTAGGCATGTAGTTCTATAAGTGTAGAACCCGCATATAAAATTTCATAATGATCGGAGTAGTATAAGTACGGTTTTCAAATTTTTTTTCCAAAACTGGTCCAGAGAGAAAAATATTCTGGACAGCACACTGCCAAGGGCAAAAAGGGAATTTTCTGTTTATTCGTGGATCAAAATGACCAAAACTTTTTATGGACATCAAGTACTATAAGTTGGGGTTCTACCATAAAAATTTCAAGTGAAAAAGAGTTCGGGAACTATTTTTACCGGCTCAATCTTTCGGACTGCGCCAACTGAAATTTCTGCCAGATTTGGGTGGACGCGGGCACGGACGCGCGTCCGTGGGCGTCCAGTTTCGGCGAGAAACGCCGAACCAGCGAACGCGGCTCGGACGCCTGCGTCCGCCGTGCGTCCGCTGGTGCGGCCAATCGCGAGTCCGCGCGACGCGGACTCGTTTTCGATTTGTTTTTGACCAAACTTTTCCCCGATGTTTTTAATCCTGAGTATTGCGATGTTTTGAAGGCCTACGGGCAATCGGGTGAATTTTTGAAGACTCAAATATTATTTTTGTGCATTATAATTACTAATTTAGAGAAAAATGGTGTTTTAAGAATTATCGTGACTCTCGTACTTGGCTTTTCGTAATAGAAATAACGTTAACTAATATGTGTATTTTGGGGAATATATTCGAGCAAGTGTGATGGTTTTTGAGTCGTGTGAATATAATGAATGGTGAGGGGTTCTGTATGAATTGTTCATACTGCAGAGCGAAGTCTATTCGCTGAGTGAATGGTGAGATTTTGTATGATTTATTCATACTGCAGAGCGAAGTCTATTCGCTGAGTGAAGTGTGAGATTTTGTATGATTTATTCATACTGCAGAGCGAAGTCTATTCGCTGAGTGAAGTGTGAGGTTTTGTATGATTCATTCATACTGCAGAGCGAAGTCTATTCGCTGAGTGAAGTGTGAGATTTTGTATGATTGATTCATACTGCAGAGCGAAGTCTATTCGCTGAGTGGAGTTGTGAGGATTAATTGTCGGGTGTCTCGAACAATAGTGTGGGCGTTGTGTTTCTCACTTTTGAACTAAATGAATATTCTCGGAAATGGCCGTGTTATGTGCCGAAGTTACTTATATAATGTGGTATTGCTTGTTGTTAGAATAATTGCAGGTAGACTGCGACTGTTGGGCAACGTTATTCTTACCCTATTTATTATTAATTGTTGTTTTTAAAAAAACCTTTGTTTACTTTCGAGTGACAATGGATTTCCTTACTTAGCCGTCGCGCAAACTACACTTCATTGTGTCCTTTATTAGATGCAGTCTAGCGTGGGCCTCTGTGGCCCGATGAGCTCTGAATAGGATGTGAGTCGAGGTTGAAGACTACTCTATCCTAGAATAGACACCCTGGAAGGATTAGTTCCATAGGTACACTTTTGGATGTTGATATGGTTATTTGAGGTTGTAAGTTTAGCCTTAGCGTTTGGGTATAGGAGAGATACCTAAGCGTGGCGGTAACACCCAGTTTTCTGCTGGTTTGATGCTTCCGCAATGTATTGTACTATTAGGGATTTTGTAATAAATCCAAGAGGTGAAAATTGGGGTGTTACAAATATATACTCAATCATATAATTATTTCTACACTTATGTATAAATAAAAGAATTGAAATTTATATGCATACATACGTACAGTACATGATCACGTGCATATATAATATACATTTACTAATACACTTATTTATATATATATATATATATATATATATATATAAAGATAGGAATTTTAATATATGTAATATATATACATACGTACGGCATACAATTTTATATATAAGCATATTTCACATTAAATCCTCTCATCTATACACATATAGTCTATATACGTATATTTACATAAATATATACATAAAATCACACACATAAGCAAACATGATATATACGTATGAACACAAGAAATTACATATCTTATTTCATACATATACGTATGAACACAAGAAATTACATATCTTATTTCATACAGACTTATACTTGCAATTACCTTCATAGAAACAAGAATTTATTTTAATAAAATAATCCTGGACAGGAATATAATTTCTTGGATCAAAAGATTACTTGATCATCACAAGCATGATATTCATATAACAAATTATACCACTAAACATATTGTACCAAGTTCATAATCTCTACAAGAAACTTTAGGGTAACAAGTAGGAAAATCAAACCACTTACTCACATTCAATATATAACGATTTATATAATAATAATAGATAACATCACATAAATACATATTAAATAATTTAATTGGGGTTAATCAATTTTGAATGGACATAAATCTTACCTCAATATCCCAAAATCAACCTCATAAACCACCTACAATTGAAGGGTCAACAAGAACAAGTTTTTTTTTTTTTTTTCTAATGACTTCAAAACATGGATATAGCTAGGAGTGATTCTATACTCATAGAGAAAGAGAGAGATGGTGAGAAATGAAGAAGGAGAAGAGCTATATTTATAGGCTCAAGAGGAAGGCATCTCATCATCCACTAATTAATTTGAAATAATTTTAATTCAATTTGCTTAATGGTGATGGGTGTAACTTCAAATCACTTATCCAATCATCCAATCCAATAATAATAATAATAATAATAATAATATATACGTACATACTAACCCATCCTGCCACATATGTATCTATATATATACACAATATATATTTTTATGATTATAATAATAATAAAAATAGTAATAATAATACTAATTACAATAATAATAATAATAATTAAAAAATAGATTTGTAACTCCCAATTACCTCTCAAAGATAAGATATTTATACATATATTATATATATACATATATAATAAAATATATTTTATTTTTTTGGCATTTGTAACATATGTATAAATTTATATACGTACCAACCATATATCATTTAGATACTAATAGTAATAATAATACTACTAATAATAATAAAGGAGTATACATATACATACGTACCAAAATAATAATAATAATTAATGATGTTGATGATAATAAGGATTCATATGGATTTCAAAGGGACAAATGGTTCTGATGGCTTAATGGTTAAGATCTTAAAATTCTAAAGACAAGGTTTAGGGTTTGAAACATCACATGAACATATTAGTATTATTTTTTTTCCAAACAGATAATTATTTTCCTTAGCAAAAATCAGGGTGTTACAAAAGGATTATAAGAATTCATTGCATGCAACCATTATTTTGATTTACATCAACAATTCTATCCTATACATGCAAGAACTAGCTCATATCATTCCATACTCATCTCATGGTCAAAAAGTCAATGTATAGTCAACTTCATCTTCTACCTCTAGACTAGCTCAAGGTTGAAAAATGGAAGCATCATGAAAGTTAAAATTGGACCAACTATCTAGTAGAATATAGCAATATAGTGCCCATAGAATAGGAAAGTTGCAAACTTTACCCACCTTGCTTACTATATCAACAAGGATCTCATCATGACAAGAGAATACCCAAATCAAGCAATTTCAAGATCTAGTCACAAAGAGATGTTAAAACATGAAATTTCTAGTCTATAGAAGCAATGTAGGCTCAATACAAGTCTATCAAGTCATCCCATAACAATATATCTCAAGAAAAATATCATACAAGAAAAACCCATAGAGATATTCTTCAAAATAGAACAAGTTCTTCATTAAACAAGTAAATAGAAAAGAAGAGTATGTTCATACCTTGGAAATGACTTAAGATCCTTGAGAAAAGTTGAGTGACTTGGAAGGAAATGCTTAGAAAGTGTATATTTTCAGCTTGGGAAAGTGCTTGCTCGTGGTGGGGAAGAAATGAAGCAAGGAAAGGGTTTTAAACCACTTCGCGCGAAAATCCTCGAAAAGTCTTCTGCCCGTCCACGCACGCTACCACGCGTGGTGGTAGGCGTGGGAGCTTCTCTGGTTTATTCCCACGCCTGTTCACACGCGTGTGAGCGGCGTGGCGGCTCTCTGGAAATTTTCCACGCCTAGCCACACGCGTGGTGGTGGCGTGGAAGCCGTGCTGTGCAAAAGCTTACCTTGTTTCCCTTCTTTCCTTTGCTAGTGATAATGTTCGTCGATTGATTGCGGGCAACTTATAACTCTCGGGTGTTGAATCTGTACTTGTTAGCTCATCCGAGGTTATAGAAACATTATTGAAATAAAATAAGAAGAAGACATACTATAGAAAATAAGAAAAACTTTTTAGAAAAAGTAAGATAACATTGGGACTGCCTCCCAAGTGCGCCATGGTTTTACGTCTCCTGGCCAGACGTAATGTGGCCTATCCTTCAAGGCACACAGATTTCGGGACCCGACCAAGCGTCCCGTGAACCTTAGCTTCAAGGAATGTCCCAAGATGGGAAGCATCCTTGAATACCCACAAAGATAAAGGAATATCAACATGTATAATTGGAAAAACTTCAGCATTAAACACCCTCCTTAATTCTTCTAGGATGGTGTCTATTCCCTTTTCTTTTTCCTTTCTTCTCCCCCTAAAGATCTTCTCGTTCGTTTCAAACCAGATCTCCACACTCCCTTCCTCATTCTCGAGTGTGGTCAACTCTCTCCACTCAACTCTCTCCATAAGATCAAACGTGAAAGACCTATCTTTTCCCATCATCTCTTCCTCACACTCCTTTTTTTCATCACTCCACTCTATTGGATTAGAAAAATCACTCACACTCCCACACGAATAGAATGAAGCATCATCCCCTTCACTCACCATCTCACTTTCACCCAATGAAGCATCATCCCCTTCACTCACCATCTCACTTTCACCCAAGACAACATCATCCCCTTCACTCACCATCTCACTTTCACCCAAGACAAAGGATTCATCTTCCACAACCATCTCACTTTCACCCAAGACAAAGGATTCATCTTCCACAGTTAAAGCAATCATACTCATATTTAAACAAAAGAGAATCCTTATAGTCATTAATCAATATACTAAAATTTTCCATGGAATCATCCTCCCGAAATTTCAATATACTAAAATTTTCCATGGAATCATCCTCCCGAAATTTAAATATACTAAAATTTTCCATGGAATCATCCTCCCGAAATTTAAAACAATCATAATCACATATGGTAGAAGTATTAAAGCGAAGGGAGTCATCCACAAGGGTGTTTTCAAAAAGAGCACAAGGATTTTCAAGACCATTATCACAAAGAAGGTTAGGAATTTTACCATATTTTGGCTTTTCATCTTCCCATACTATTTCGATGTTCTCATCCTCACTCTCCATCTCTACCTCCTTTTGATTTTCCAACTCGAAAATTGGAACTTTTTCAAGCACCAGGGCATAACAATCTACGTTCTCTTCAACATCCACCTCTTTGCTAGCATCTTGCTCTTTATCAACCCCTTGTACAATCCTTGGATGGGCTTCCAAAGTGGGGATGTCATCTATGATGGCGAAGTTGGCTCGGGGCTCATTCATTTTCATAAGCTCCTCCATCATCGACAACATCTTCGTTTCAACCTCTTCTAGTGGAAGTCCTTCATCCCGGAGGGTAGCGAGATAGTTTTTTAATTCGCTCTTGATTTCGGCTTTTAGTTTAGTCGTATCCTCCTTAGCCATCCTCGTGAATGCTTCTATTTTTGCTTTTAAAATCTCAATTTCATCGGTGGCCGGTGGAATAGAATTACAAGGATTGGTATGGGTATTACATGGGTAAGAGGGTGGTGTTTCAAAGAAATGGGTAGTATTGTTTTCTTTGTGAGTTTGTGATGGAGGTGGGTAGTGGGTGTTTAGGTGGGGATTGGGGAATGAATTTGACTCGGGAGTATAGTGACAAGGATTGTTCGTATGGGTGAGTGGATGGTTAAGGTATGGAGGGTGTTAAAACGAAGAGTCATAAACTCCCCGAGTGTCGTATCTCTCGCGGATGACAAATTGGAGAATATACGGCTTTGCTACCTTGGTTGGTTTGAATAACATTAAAATGGATCATGTGGATTTTGGTAAAAAGGAGATATTAAGAGGGCAAAGGTTAATGAAATGAAGAGGTAAACAAAGGGAAATAGAGGCGGATGGGGCGAAGATATCATGGAGATTGGTTAGAAGGTGTAAGGTAGAGTATTGATTTCTATTGAGTTATGATTGAAGGAGCTTGAAACATAGTCTTGAGTGACGTCACACTCAAGCTCCCAATCCTCAGTCGGTTGGGAAATTTTATCAAACACCTTGTCTACAAGTTCCCTCCGGATCTCATCTTCTCAGATTCAGAACGGGAGATGTGGGTATTGGGCTACATCTCTTTGCGATATCTCGCCAAAGAGATGATCCTACACTCTTGGAGAGATCAGGGTCCTCGATCCAACAAGATCATACAAGACATACTCACAAATTCAATATTCCCCAAAGAAATCAAACTCATAATCAAATTAGATCATGAACACCAATCATCCATTCAATNTATACTAAAATTTTCCATGGAATCATCCTCCCGAAATTTAAAACAATCATAATCACATATGGTAGAAGTATTAAAGCGAAGGGAGTCATCCACAAGGGTGTTTTCAAAAAGAGCACAAGGATTTTCAAGACCATTATCACAAAGAAGGTTAGGAATTTTACCATATTTTGGCTTTTCATCTTCCCATACTATTTCGATGTTCTCATCCTCACTCTCCATCTCTACCTCCTTTTGATTTTCCAACTCGAAAATTGGAACTTTTTCAAGCACCAGGGCATAACAATCTACGTTCTCTTCAACATCCACCTCTTTGCTAGCATCTTGCTCTTTATCAACCCCTTGTACAATCCTTGGATGGGCTTCCAAAGTGGGGATGTCATCTATGATGGCGAAGTTGGCTCGGGGCTCATTCATTTTCATAAGCTCCTCCATCATCGACAACATCTTCGTTTCAACCTCTTCTAGTGGAAGTCCTTCATCCCGGAGGGTAGCGAGATAGTTTTTTAATTCGCTCTTGATTTCGGCTTTTAGTTTAGTCGTATCCTCCTTAGCCATCCTCGTGAATGCTTCTATTTTTGCTTTTAAAATCTCAATTTCATCGGTGGCCGGTGGAATAGAATTACAAGGATTGGTATGGGTATTACATGGGTAAGAGGGTGGTGTTTCAAAGAAATGGGTAGTATTGTTTTCTTTGTGAGTTTGTGATGGAGGTGGGTAGTGGGTGTTTAGGTGGGGATTGGGGAATGAATTTGACTCGGGAGTATAGTGACAAGGATTGTTCGTATGGGTGAGTGGATGGTTAAGGTATGGAGGGTGTTAAAACGAAGAGTCATAAACTCCCCGAGTGTCGTATCTCTCGCGGATGACAAATTGGAGAATATACGGCTTTGCTACCTTGGTTGGTTTGAATAACATTAAAATGGATCATGTGGATTTTGGTAAAAAGGAGATATTAAGAGGGCAAAGGTTAATGAAATGAAGAGGTAAACAAAGGGAAATAGAGGCGGATGGGGCGAAGATATCATGGAGATTGGTTAGAAGGTGTAAGGTAGAGTATTGATTTCTATTGAGTTATGATTGAAGGAGCTTGAAACATAGTCTTGAGTGACGTCACACTCAAGCTCCCAATCCTCAGTCGGTTGGGAAATTTTATCAAACACCTTGTCTACAAGTTCCCTCCGGATCTCATCTTCTCAGATTCAGAACGGGAGATGTGGGTATTGGGCTACATCTCTTTGCGATATCTCGCCAAAGAGATGATCCTACACTCTTGGAGAGATCAGGGTCCTCGATCCAACAAGATCATACAAGACATACTCACAAATTCAATATTCCCCAAAGAAATCAAACTCATAATCAAATTAGATCATGAACACCAATCATAAATCAAACTCATAATCAAATTAGATCATGAACACCAATCATCCATTCAATCTAGAATCAAATTAGATCATGAACACCAATCATCCATTCAATCTAGTCCCTATCCTAGGGATTAGCCTCTCATAGGCTTTAACAACATCAAAGCATCAAAATAGAAAAGCATATCTACAAGATCAATATATAAGGTAAACAACTTTAAGGAAAAAGGAAAAGTAAGAGGAAGCCAAAGAGAAAACAAATCTTTAATGAAAGAGGTTACCCAAAAGATCTTCAAAGCTATGGAGATCTAGTTCTCTTCTCCAAGGAGCTCCTCCTTCTCCCCTAATCCTCCCTAAACCTAACCTAAAATGTAGAATAGAAAAATGTGACAAAAGACTCCCTAAACATAGCTGAAATGTCCCTTAAATACTAAAACATCGCGCAGGTTTTCTGGTGCCGTCCCACGTCTGCCACACGCGTGTGGACTGGCGTGGACAGCTACTGCACGTCTGCCACACGCGTGTGGACTGGCGTGGACAGCTACTGGAATAATTCCACACGCGTGTGGACTGGCGTGGACAGCTACTGGAATAATTCCACGCCAGCTCACACTGGCGTGGACAGCTACTGGAATAATTCCACGCCAGCTCACACACGTGTGAGGCTCGTGGGCGTGGTTTCATCATTTCCGTTTCCTTTTGTTGTTTCCGGTTTGGTCTTTGTGTATTCCCCTGTGGATTGATTCTTCCTTGCAACGATTTATGCTCTCTTTTGGTTGATTTCAGCCTTCATTCCTGTGGGAATTCTATAAAACACTCCACACAGAACTCATTTGCAATTCGTTAGTAAACTAGCATGTAAACACGTAATTGCACTCTCTAAGACTTATTTTTAGCAAGAAATCAACTTAATAAGTTATAGAAAAATAGGTACTTTTGGCGTTTATCAAAGTTTCCACACTTTAGATTGCTCGTCCACGAGCAAATTGTTCATTCAAAACCTTCTCATTTAGATGCCAAAAGTATCTAAGCTAAAGGTATGCTCAATGTTAAACATTCATTCAAAACACAATCTACCAGGAGATGTGAAATCCTTCACAATATCTTCAAGGAATGATATAAATGTGCCATACACTGCTATGAATATTCAAACAAAGCGAAACCCCTTATGGTCACAAGTTGGACAGTTAGTTAGTTTCCACAATATCAAGCATACAGTCCAAAATTTCATTCACCTCTCATTGTGCAAAGGCCTTAAGCTGATCCCCCTAGTGGGAACGATGTACAAAACCTAATCAATCGACCTCCCTTATCGCTAAAGCCCAACATAAAAGTAAGTGAAAATAGATCCATGGGCCTCTCTCCGCCAGTGGCTTGGGCGATTACTCATTTTTCTCACTTTCTAGGGTAACATCGTCAAGCAACCCGACTTCACATGGAGTTCCATGCTTTATTTTTCGAAGGCAGTGCAATGGGCCCTCATCTCAATTTTCTCATCTCCTAAGGCCATTTTATTATGAACAACTGACTCCAGATATAACATTTGTGTATTTAGAAGACTATGGTTGTTCACCACCTAGCGAGATGGTTTTCCTCGTATCTTATCTCGGGGATTGGCCTTATTGCCTTTTCTACTCATTTCTCCGAACAACAACCCCTCATGCCTTTTACTTGGGAAGCAGGGATATTTCTCTCAATGCTCACAGAAAGCTCTCCTTTTGCCCCATGTTCTATTCTATGATTATTCAATTCCGGGCTTCGCTTAATCTTATCTTTTTGAAATTAGGGGTTGCACACTCCCACTTCGAGAGATCTTTAACTAAGGTCTTTACAGAATATGAGGTGAATACCGCACAAGCATACAACGTTTTCAAAATTCTTAAAGGTCAAAGTAGGGGTACTTCCAAGGTTATTCAAAGAGTAAACTTTTTTTGGCACAGATTTAGCATTCTTCGAAGATAGAGTGAATAACAACACATGCTTGTGGCTTGATTATTTTTCAAACAAATGAGATAGAGCCCTTAATTAAAATTTTCATTTCAAGCACAACTCTTTCCACACTTTTAGACCAAACATCGTCCTCGATGTTGACTTAGAATATGATAAAATAAGGAAACAACAAGGTATGCATTTTTCCACACTTTAAAATGAGAACATGAGGTTCAAAGAATAGATAAACAAGGGATAAGAGGTAGATAACCTAGTAAGCATCCCTTGTCATGTTGCTCGAAATGCCTGGATGGGTGCTTCGCATGTTCCTTTAACAAAATCTGCATGGAAATATGGAATCTACAAAAATAGGGAATTTCAAGTCGGATGTTATTTCGACATAATAAAGTAAAGATAGTAATAAAGCATAGTAAATAACGAGTTGCCTCCCGGTCAGCGCTACGTTTAACGTCTTTAGCTCGACGAAATTGTCATGAAGATTGTGCTACTCATCTTCACAGGGTATTAGCCTGCAACACTGGATCGTCCCCTGCGTATTTTCTGTTCCATAATATTTCTTGACTTGGTGGCCGTTTACTTTGAAAGATCCTTTTTCTGGATGCATGATCTCCAAGGTTCCATAAAGAAATACTTTTGTAACGATATAAGGCCCAGTCCATCTTGATTTAAGTTTCCCAGGAAACAATCGCAGTCTGGAATTGAATAATAGCACTTTATCTCCCTCAATGAACTCTTTGTTTTTCCTGATATGCATGTCGTGATAAAACTTGGATCGTTCCTTGTAAGATCTGGATGTTTCATAAGCCAACAAACGCCATTCTTCTAGTTCATTCAGTTGAAACATTCGCTCCTGCCCTGCTATGAATAGATCTTCATTTAGTTTCTTAATGGCCCAATACGCCTTATGTTCGATTTCAACTGGAAGGTGACACGCCTTGCCGTATACTAATCTGTATGGAGTAGTACCTATCGGTGTCTTATAAGCAGTCCTGAAGGCCCATAATGCATCGTTGAGCTTGTCAACCCAATCCTTTCTATGCCGAGATACTGTCTTTTCCAATATGTCTTTAATATCTCTGTTTGCATTTTCGATTTGACCTGTAGTCTGAGGATGATACGGGACTCCTCCTCGGTGCTGTATACCTTGCCTTTGAAGTAATCTTCACATGGGTACATTCCGGAAGTGTGTCCCCCTATCGCTAATCACAATTCGAGGTACTCCAAATCTTGTGAATAATCTTTTTCAGAAATCTTGTTACACTTCTTGCGTCATTGTTGCGCAGCGCTTCTGCTTCAACCCATTTGGAGACATAATCTACTGCGATAAGAATGTATTTGAAACCTTTGGAGTCCGGGAATGGTTCTGCAAAGTCTAGTCCCCATATATCAAAAATTTCGCACGCAAGTATGTAATTCTGCGGCAACTCATCTTTTCCAGTGATGTTCCCAGTTTGTTGACATCTGTCACAGTTTCTGACACAGATTTGGGCATCCCGAAATATTGAGGGCCAGTAGAATCCTACTTCGAGTGCTCTCCTAGCAGTTCTGTTAGCTGAGTGATGGCCCATTCGATGGCATTCTCCTAGGATTTCATGTCCTTCAGCCTCTGTTACACAACGTCGAATTATTTGATATGCGCACACTTTAAAGAGATACGGCTCGTCCCAGAAGTAGTATCGAGATTCTGCTATTAATTTTCTTCGGGCGTGTATATTTAAAAATTCCGGTAGCTCTCCCCCTATAAGATACTTAGCCAGATCTGCATACCAAGGTGTGAGATAGAGACCAACAGCTTTTCCTCTGGAAAATATTCATTCACATCCCCAATTATATCCTGTCCTTTCTCATTCTCTAACCTTGACAAATGATCTGCTACACTGTTTTCAACTCCTTTTCAGTCCACGACAGTTACGTCAAATTCTTGCAATAGCAGAATCCATCTGATCAACCTTGGCTTTGCTTCCGGTTTAGACATAAGGAACCTGATGGCTGCATGGTCAGTATGAATGACGACCTTTGACATTAAGACATATGATCTAAATTTATCTAATGCAAACACAATTGCAAACAGTTCTTTCTCGGTTGTGGTGTAGGCTTGCTGTGGCTTAGTCAACATCCGACTGGCATAAGCGATAGGTTGAAATTTCTTATCATTTTTCTGCCCTAGCACCACTCCAACAGCGAAATTACTCGCGTCACACATCAACTCAAAGGGTTGATCCCATTTCGGTCCTACAAGGATTGGAGTATGTATCATGGCATCCTTTAAACTCTGGAATGCCTTCATAGCATCTTTGTTTAATTCAAAAATGGCATCCTTTTCTAACAACGTAGTCAATGGCCTTGCGATTTTTGAGAAATCTTTTATGAACCTTCTGTAAAATCCTACATGTCCCAAGAAGCTTCTTAAAGATGTAACATTGTGTGGTGGTGGTNCAATACGCCTTATGTTCGATTTCAACTGGAAGGTGACACGCCTTGCCGTATACTAATCTGTATGGAGTAGTACCTATCGGTGTCTTATAAGCAGTCCTGAAGGCCCATAATGCATCGTTGAGCTTGTCAACCCAATCCTTTCTATGCCGAGATACTGTCTTTTCCAATATGTCTTTAATATCTCTGTTTGCATTTTCGATTTGACCTGTAGTCTGAGGATGATACGGGACTCCTCCTCGGTGCTGTATACCTTGCCTTTGAAGTAATCTTCACATGGGTACATTCCGGAAGTGTGTCCCCCTATCGCTAATCACAATTCGAGGTACTCCAAATCTTGTGAATAATCTTTTTCAGAAATCTTGTTACACTTCTTGCGTCATTGTTGCGCAGCGCTTCTGCTTCAACCCATTTGGAGACATAATCTACTGCGATAAGAATGTATTTGAAACCTTTGGAGTCCGGGAATGGTTCTGCAAAGTCTAGTCCCCATATATCAAAAATTTCGCACGCAAGTATGTAATTCTGCGGCAACTCATCTTTTCCAGTGATGTTCCCAGTTTGTTGACATCTGTCACAGTTTCTGACACAGATTTGGGCATCCCGAAATATTGAGGGCCAGTAGAATCCTACTTCGAGTGCTCTCCTAGCAGTTCTGTTAGCTGAGTGATGGCCCATTCGATGGCATTCTCCTAGGATTTCATGTCCTTCAGCCTCTGTTACACAACGTCGAATTATTTGATATGCGCACACTTTAAAGAGATACGGCTCGTCCCAGAAGTAGTATCGAGATTCTGCTATTAATTTTCTTCGGGCGTGTATATTTAAAAATTCCGGTAGCTCTCCCCCTATAAGATACTTAGCCAGATCTGCATACCAAGGTGTGAGATAGAGACCAACAGCTTTTCCTCTGGAAAATATTCATTCACATCCCCAATTATATCCTGTCCTTTCTCATTCTCTAACCTTGACAAATGATCTGCTACACTGTTTTCAACTCCTTTTCAGTCCACGACAGTTACGTCAAATTCTTGCAATAGCAGAATCCATCTGATCAACCTTGGCTTTGCTTCCGGTTTAGACATAAGGAACCTGATGGCTGCATGGTCAGTATGAATGACGACCTTTGACATTAAGACATATGATCTAAATTTATCTAATGCAAACACAATTGCAAACAGTTCTTTCTCGGTTGTGGTGTAGGCTTGCTGTGGCTTAGTCAACATCCGACTGGCATAAGCGATAGGTTGAAATTTCTTATCATTTTTCTGCCCTAGCACCACTCCAACAGCGAAATTACTCGCGTCACACATCAACTCAAAGGGTTGATCCCATTTCGGTCCTACAAGGATTGGAGTATGTATCATGGCATCCTTTAAACTCTGGAATGCCTTCATAGCATCTTTGTTTAATTCAAAAATGGCATCCTTTTCTAACAACGTAGTCAATGGCCTTGCGATTTTTGAGAAATCTTTTATGAACCTTCTGTAAAATCCTACATGTCCCAAGAAGCTTCTTAAAGATGTAACATTGTGTGGTACATGTCCCAAGAAGCTTCTTAAAGATGTAACATTGTGTGGTGGTGGTAAGGTCTCACTTCTTAAAGATGTAACATTGTGTGGTGGTGGTAAGGTCTCAATAACTGAAGATGTAACATTGTGTGGTGGTGGTAAGGTCTCAATAACTGCTGTTTTAGCATTGTGTGGTGGTGGTAAGGTCTCAATAACTGCTGTTTTAGCCCTGTGTGGTGGTGGTAAGGTCTCAATAACTGCTGTTTTAGCCCTGTCGACTTCAATTCCCCTTTTTGAAATCTTATGCCCAAGCACAACTCCTTTTGTGACCATGTAGTAGCATTTATCCCATGATAAGGCTAAATTCATTTGCTGGCATCGTTCCAAAACTTTTTCCAAATTTCCAAGGCATTCTTCAAAAGTGTCTCCAAAAATTGTGAAATCCTCCATGAAAACTTCCATGAAATCGCCAATGAAATCTTCGAAAATAGCCAGCATGCATCGCATAAAGGTGGCGGGGGCGTTACAGAGACCAAATGGCAATCGCATAAAGGTGGCGGGGGCGTTACAGAGACCAAATGGCATTCGCATAAAGGTGGCGGGGGCGTTACAGAGACCAAATGGCATTCTCATAAAGGTGGCGGGGGCGTTACAGAGACCAAATGGCATTCTCCTGTAGGTGGCGGGGGCGTTACAGAGACCAAATGGCATTCTCCTGTAGGTAAATGTACCAAACGGACCAGTGAACGTCGTTTTCTCTTGATCCTCCAAGGCTACTGGAAATTGAAAGTATCCACTCATTCCGTCCAAGAAACAGTAGTTGCCGTACCCGCTTACTCTTTCAATCATTTGATCTATGAAGGGCAATGGAAAGTGGTCTTTACGGGTGGCTTCGTTGAGCTTTCTATAGTCGATACAGACTCTCCATCCAGTTATCTTCCTCGTAGGGATTAACTCCTTGTTATCATTCTCGGTGACTGTAATTCCTCTTTTCTTTGGTACTACGTAAGTTGGACTGACCCATGTGCTGTCCGAAATAGGGTAGATCATTCCGACATCCATAAGTTTGATCACCTCGTTTTTCACGACTTCAAATGTATTCGGGAGTTTGATCACCTCGTTTTTCACGACTTCAAATGTATTCGGGTTAAGTCGACGCTGCGGTTGCGCCACAGGTTTGGATCCTTCTTCAAGTCGACGCTGCGGTTGCGCCACAGGTTTGGATCCTTCTTCCAACAGAATTTTATGTGTGCAAATGGCCTTGGATCCTTCTTCCAACAGAATTTTATGTGTGCAAATGGCCTGATTAATCCCTTTCAAGTCAGTCATTTTCCAACCTATAGCTTCCTTGTTTCTTTTCAGCACTATTATCAGTTGTTCTTTCTGTCTTTCTGAAAGATCTGTAGCAATAACAACTGGTAATTCTTCCCTTGTTCCTAAATAGGCATACTCAAGATGAGCAGGTAGAGGTTTTAATTCTCCTTCATGCATTATTTCATCGTCTTCTTTCCTGTTCCCATTTTCATCATCATATTCCTCCTTTAATTCATCAAATTCATCCCCGTCATTTCCAACCATTTCCTCCGAGACTTCACCAACAGAGTTTATATTCTCAACAAATTCAGAAACACAATCATTATTAAGCAAATTAAAACGATCGACCTCTCGGTGTAAAGCAATATGTAAAGAATTAAGTTCATGCTCAAAAGCACTTTCATTATTACTCCTAGTATCTATGGGACATTCCCAATTGAAATCATGCCTCTTAGCTTTAGGTACTTCGCAAAGGTAATCAATTTCATCATGCACATAATCAACGTAAAAACATTCATCACCATCTAAAGGATATTTCATTATTTTAGTCACGTCGAAGCTAGCAGACTCGTCTCCTACACGGATAACGAGTTTGCCTTCTCCCACATCTATTAAAGCTTTAGCAGTCGCCAAGAAAGGTCTGCCCAAGATGAGAGGAATCTCCACATCTGGGTCCATATCTAGGATCACAAAGTCCACAGGAAAAATAAATTTATCAACTCGGACTAAAACGTCTTCCACTATACCCCTAGGGTATTTGGTAGATCGGTCGGCTAACTGAATGCTCATGCGCGTGGGCTTAAGGGTTCCTAGATTCAACTGTCGATATAATGCAAAGGGCATTAGATTGATGCTAGCACCTAAGTCTGCCAATGCTCTATTAAAAGTCGTTCCTCCTATATTACAAGGTATAGTAAAGCTTCCAGGGTCTTTTAACTTTCTAGGCACATCCTTATGTAATATAGCAGAACATTCCTCTCCTAGCACAACAGTAGCAGTTTCAGCTAATTTCTTTTTATTTGATAGAAGATCTTTAAGGAATTTGGCATACCTTGGCATTTCTCCAAGTGCGTCGATGAATGGCATATCAACGTGTAATTGACGCAGCATTTGTAAGAATTTGTCATATTTGGCGTTGTCGATATCAGTGCGGAATCTCTGAGGGAACGGAAGTTTTGCTTTCGGCACCGGCGGTGGTTCTTGCATGATTTCTTTTCCTTTCCGAGAAGGTTGTGGTTGTATTTCTTCCTTCCTGAGTTCTTCTTCAATTGTTTGCTCCACTTGTGTTGAATTGGTGGTCTCTTCATTGTCCACTCTTGACTCTTCTGTTGGAATGGTTTGCGGAGGAGGTGGAACAATGTCTGGAAGTGCTCTTCCGCTTCTCAATGTTACGGCATTTACATTCGTTTCTCCCTGAGATTGGATCATTTCCATGATTTTTGCGAGGGTGCTTTCAACCGTTTGGAGCAGTGAGAGTGTCTCGTGGCGTAGTTCTTGGATTTCTCCGAGCATCTCTTTAGTAATGGTGTCTTTAAGTCTGGCATTCTCCTCCCTCGTTTCTCGGATGAAATCATTTAGGCGTTGCTCGAGGGTGGTTTGGTGGCTTCCGGGTGAAAGAGGCTGCTCTGGAGAAGTAGAGGAATAGGCATACGCACAGGATCCGTCCACGTCCTCACTACGCGTGTGAGTCGGCGTGGAATTAATCCAGTGAGCTCCCACGCCGGCGCACACGCGTGTGGATCTCGTGGCAGGATCACAACTCGCAAAAATTTTGATGTTTTGGCTCGTCGAAATGCATTTGAGGGTAATGAGGAGGTATCTCGGAAGTAAGATATCTCTGAGGTTGAAAATGTTGTGTTACGTATGCTTGTTCATGATAATAAGTTGGTGGAGGAGGCTTGTGAGCCGTGGCCCGGAAGTTATTGAGATGTTTGACTTCACGGGAGGCTTGTGAGCCGTGGCCCGGAAGTTATTGAGATGTTTGACTTCACGGGAGGCTTGTGAGCCGTGGCCCGGAAGTTATTGAGATGTTTGACTTCACGGGAGGCTTGTGAGCCGTGGCCCGGAAGTTATTGAGATGTTTGACTTCGCGGGAGGCTTGTGAGCCGTGGCCACGAAGTTATTGAGATGTTTGACTTCGCGGGAGGCTTGTGAGCCGTGGCCCGGAAGTTATTGAGATGTTTGACTTCGCGGGAGGCTTGTGAGCCGTGGGTATTGAGATGTTTGACTTCGCGGGAGGCTTGTGAGCCGTGGGCCCGAAGTTATTGAGATGCTTGACTTTATGGGAAGCTTGTGAGCCGTGGCCCGGAAGTTATTGAGATGTTTGACTTTACGGGAGGCTTGTGAGCCGTGGCCCGGAAGTTATTGAGATGTTTGACTTTGCGGGAGGCTTGTGAGCCGGGGCCCGGAAGTTATTGAGATGCTTGACTTTATGGGAAGCTTGTGAGCCGTGGCCCGGAAGTTAGTGAGATGTTTGACTTCACGGGAGGCTTGTGAGCCGGGGCCCGGAAGTTATTGAGATGCTTGACTTTATGGGAAGCTTGTGAGCCGTGGCCCGGAAGTTATTGAGATGTTTGACTTTACGGGAGGCTTGTGAGCCGTGGCCCGGAAGTTATTGAGATGTTTGACTTTGCGGGAGGCTTGTGATCCGGGGCCCGGAAGTTGTTGAAATGTTTGACCTGCGGGAGACATGAGTGCCACGGCCCGAGGTTCTTGAAAATATTCCGAGATTACCATACACTTATCCAAGGGGAAACTAAGTAAATTTTACTAACTATGAAAACATAGTTACTCCGTAACTATGTCGAAGAATAAAATGCCACGAGTCTTGGACAGTAAAGTGTGTGTGTTGTGAACTCTCTATTTTGAGTTAAATGATGGAAATTCTCGGAAATGAAAGTATTATATGCTAATGTCACTCATATACTCTACTATACTTTCTTTTGTTGATAATCTGGTTGCAGGTAGATTTTCAACTTATGGGTAAAGCTACAGTTTTCAAAGAATTATGTTTTTCGAAACCTTTGTTTACTTTTGAGTGACAATGGATTTCCTTACTTAGCCGTCGCGCTAACTACACTTCGATGTGTTTACAGATGTTGTCTAGTGTGGGCTCCTGAAGCCCGATGAGCTCTGAATAGGATGGAAGTCGAGGTTGAGGACTACTCTATCCTAGAATAGACACCCTNTGCCACGAGTCTTGGACAGTAAAGTGTGTGTGTTGTGAACTCTCTATTTTGAGTTAAATGATGGAAATTCTCGGAAATGAAAGTATTATATGCTAATGTCACTCATATACTCTACTATACTTTCTTTTGTTGATAATCTGGTTGCAGGTAGATTTTCAACTTATGGGTAAAGCTACAGTTTTCAAAGAATTATGTTTTTCGAAACCTTTGTTTACTTTTGAGTGACAATGGATTTCCTTACTTAGCCGTCGCGCTAACTACACTTCGATGTGTTTACAGATGTTGTCAAGTGTGGGCTCCTGAAGCCCGATGAGCTCTAAATAGGATGGAAGTCTAGGTTGAGGACTACTCTATCCTAGAATAGACACCCTGGAAGAATTATTTCCATGTGTACATATTTGGATGTTGATATGGTTATTTGAGGTTGTAAGTTTAGCCTTAGCGTTTGGGTATAGGAGAGATACCTAAGCGTGGCGGTAACACCCAGTTTTCTGCCGGTTAGATGCTTCCGCAATGTATTGCGTTATTAGGGATTTTGTAATAAATCCAAGATGTGAAAATTGGGGTGTTACAAATTGGTATCAGAGCTTAAGGTTATAAGATCTTGGAGATAGATCAGAGCTTAGGTTGTGAGATATTTGTTATGAGCTCAAGGTTGTAAGGTCTTGGAAATAAAGTTTGGTACGCTCTGTTACAAAGTGATATCAGAGCGGTTCGAATCTTTGGAGGTTAGATTGGAGCCTAGGCTGTGAAACCTTTGTAAGATGTGACATCCTTGTTATGAGCTTAGGATTTGAGATCATTGTTATCGATAATAGAGTTTGGTACGCTCTGTTACGAGTGAGCTTAAGGTTATTAGAATCAAAGCTTAAGGTTATAAGCTCTGTTACAAAGTCTATCCAAAATTTATTTTACCCCAAATCAAAATATTTAATATGTGCTTATGTGATATTATGTTTAAATGATTTTGTGAAAATATGAGTGCATCTCTATTGAAATTATTTGATGTGAATACATATTGTTTGTCCTTGTGATTGTTAGTGAAATTATTAGATTTATAGAGATTATGATAAGTAATGGAATTATGATGTTGAAGAGATTTGGTGATGAAATTATTGGTATCTGGATTATGAAAAGGAAAATATTGGTATGTGAATATTATAAATATGAAGGTTTTGAGTTATAGATGCAAGATATGATATTTTGAGGGATATGGTTAGTTATATATTTTGTCCCGAAGGGTGGTGATACTTGGAGGTTTTGAACTATCATTTATGACTATTATTATTATGATTATGATTATGATGAGGAGATTTATGACTATTATTATTATGATTATGATTATGATGAGGAGAGTTGAGATCTCTCTAGTTGGTTTTGGCCACCGGTTCGTGGATTCGTCCGGTTGGTTCGTTGGTTTTGGCCACCGGTTCGTGGATTCGTCCGGTTGGTTCGGTATTGGTTTGGAAGTTGAAACTTTCTATTTGGATCCATTCCTCCTTGAGATTTTATATAATAACTATTTTTGGATATATGAAAAGTTTAATCAATTATTTGAAGAATTATCTTTGGTGGTTATTGTGAGAGTTTGGATACTCTCTATTTGGTGGTTATTTTGAGAGATGGAGATTATCTCTTTGGTATTTATTTTGAGATATTGGAATTATCTCTTTGATAATTATTTTGAGATATTGGAATTATTACTTTGGAATTTATTTTGAGAGCTGGAAATCTCTCTACTGGTGAATAGGTTTTGGTTTAAAGGAATTTTGAGTAGTGATGATATTATGATATATATGGAGGAAATTGTTATATGGAAAAGTTAAGATAAAGATATTATTATGATATGTATTGAGGAAATTGTTATAAGGAAATATTGATATAAAGATTGTATATGGTGAATCTTGAGGGAATAGTTGATTATGAAATAGGCAATGACCTTATCTCCTGGAAATTTTATAGATATTTTTGGTATGCATTTTTATACATATTGGAATGTGTATGATTTCCTCAAGATATACTTCTAATGGATTATAGGTGATTTATATTGATGAGATTAAAAATGCCATGTTAAGGGGTTGAAATTTATTATGTGGAAATTTATGTGCTCCAAAGTCATATCAAAAGCTATTCGAACCTTGGGAAGCTTAGGCTATGAGATGTTGGAAATAAGAAAGTATTAGAGCCTAAGTTGATAATTTTGGAGATAAGAATTAAGTAATGATCTACTTAGAATCCATGAATAACAAGAAGGAAGTTTCGGGACGAAACTATTTTAAGGGGGAAGACTGTAACCCCTCGTCTATTCCGATAAGTTTATAGTTCGAAAAATATTTTTTAGGCTATGACATTTATGAGATGATCTCTCGGTACTTCAGAAGGATTTTTATAAGTGAGACTAGTTATTAAAAAGCTGTGATCTACGTACCGGTCACGAACCGTAAAATTTGTAAGGACGTATATACAATTCGAATTTCCCTAGGAGATGGATTATTAAGCATGATACGATTAAGCGTGAACTTCCTACTTAGTTCAGTGGAAATTAGACGAACTGTAAGAGTGGAATTTATTACGAACCTCCGTACCACTGTATTTCGCGAGATACCGGAAAATTCCCAATTTTAGTGGTTAATGACGGGATTATTTTTAGAATAATTTTGGTATTAAAATTTTCCCGAATTAAGTTATATTCCTCCGAACTTTTATCTGATTTAATCCCTAACTGGCAAAGCAAACTTACTCTACAAGGCATACCATGGGATTGTGACAAGTGTCACATTTATTTACCACATAGTAGTAAATAATTAATTAAATGGGAAGAGTATGGGATAAGCTAAGCCATGCTAAGATGTAACTTACACTCCAAGTCTTCCCCATCTCTCCCACACTCATTTTCGAAAATAGAGAAGGAAAAAGAGAAGGAAAAATATCATTTTCATCTTTGGGATCCAAGAACTCCATAGCTATTTTCTTCAACACAAGTGCTTCCATAATAGGTAAACCTTTGGTTTTATTCGGTTAATATGGCTAGAATCCTTCCTAGAACTTAAGTTTAAGCTAAGGATTCATGAAAATGTTGTTATTATGGTGATTTTTGTTTAGGATCTTCGGTGAAAAGTTTGGAGGAGAAGGTCACCATCTTTCTACGGTCTTAAAAATCTACTTGGGGGGGTAAGGAATCCCTTAAGTTGGTTTAGTCACTTGAAGGTGAACAAATGCTAGTAAATTATGAAACTAGGAATTGCGTTAACACCCAGTTTTCTGCCGGTTAGATGCTTCCGCAATG
Source organism: Ipomoea triloba (assembly GCF_003576645.1). NCBI lineage: Eukaryota > Viridiplantae > Streptophyta > Magnoliopsida > Solanales > Convolvulaceae > Ipomoea > Ipomoea triloba. Next base: position 7,099,636 of record NC_044919.1, on the reverse strand, counting down.
TATTGCGTTATTAGGGATTTTGTAATAAATCCAAGATGTGAAAATTGAGGTGTTACAGTGAGTCTATTCAACCCCCCCCCCCCCCGCCTTCTAGACTCACATCGCTACCACCGGGACCAACAAGTGGTATCAGAGCTAGTTACCTTTAACGGTGAACACTCTGTGTATACTGCCTGGTGATCCTTTTTGAAAAACTTATCAAAACTTTTTCAAACTTTGCACTATGTCTAAAATGGAACATCATAGGCATTTTCTTATGTTTAACTTGGACAAGTTTGATGATTGGAAAGTGCGCATGCAGGCTCAATTGTCTGCCATGCATGATGAGATGTGGGACGTGATAACTGATGGACCCATCCAGATACTACAAGTGAACCCCAATCGCGTTGCTACCGATCCGACATCACCAGAAATGATTCCAAAGGAGAAATCCTTGCTGACTACCGAAGAGAGAACCCGAGTAAATCTCGACAATATAGCCAAGGATATACTCTACAAGGCATTGGACGAATCATTGTTCCCGAGAGTAAGAAAGTGCAAGACTGCTAAAGAAATCTGGGATGTACTTATGCTCATAGGTGATGGAGACGAACAAGAGAAGGAGAACAAGCTAACCATTGCCATGAAGAAGTTTGAAGATTTCAAACTCAACCCAAAGGAGTCCATAACTGAAATGGAAGCTCGGTTCATAAAGTTATTAATGGAAATCAATGATCTTGATGAGAAAAAGCTAACACAAAAGGAGATAAGTTTGAAGATTCTTCGAGGACTACCCAAAAGCTGGGAAATGAAAGTAGTAGCCATGCGCGATCATAGAGACCTCAAGACAACGAGTACTACTCAGATCTTTAGTGATCTGAAAGCCTACGAGTTCGAGAAGGAAGCTCAAAATGATGAAGGACCTGAAACGAGAAACATAGCCTTAGTTGCAAATCATCAGCCTTCATCATCAACACCAAGGTCGAATACTAACCCCTCATCTGATTTTTTCACTGACGATCAGCTTGCTTTGTTCATGAGAAGGTTCAAAAGATTCATGCAAAAGAATCAATCCTATGATAACTCTGACAAGACGAGAAGAATGAAGTACCGTAGCAATGACAAGGCTAGCGGATCTAGAACACATGAGAAGGATGAAATACAAGTGTTGTGTTATAACTGCCGAAAACCTGGACATTTCAAAGCTGAATGTCCATATCCCATCGTCAAGAAGCATCAGGACGAGCACAACTACAAGAAGAATTCGGGAAACTATCACAACCCGAAGAGTGCATCAAATGATGCTGACGAAGAGCCAAACAAAAACCAGAAGAATGATAGGCGAAGGAAGGCTCTAGCTGTAGAAGAGAAGTCAGGGGAAAAGAACGACGAGTCATGCACTTCCAGCTCTAGTTTAGAAAGTGACAGTTCGGAAGATGAGAAAGGACTACTGTGTCTTTTCAGTCAAGAGGACTCAGATGAAGAGTTGTGCCTTATGGCAGATGAAGAAGAGGTAACTTCACAAAACCACTCTTCTAATTATAGTTCCGAATCCACATATCATGAAAACCCTAGGGAAGCATTCGAAAGAATGATGAAGAGTTTTGATGGTATTGAGGATTCACACTTAAAACTCAAAGAAGAGAATGCCAAGCTATTGGCAGAAAGACAAGATCTTGAGGACTTGAGGTCCAAAAATGCTGAGATGCTTGAATCTATAAGCTAGCTTGAGAAGCAAGTTCATCTTCTCGAGGAAGAGTGTAAAGCGAAGGATGATAGAGAGAAAAATTTGCGTGCGGTACTTGCGACATTTACAAATTCATCCAGATTAATGGATCGAATGGTAGATGATCAAAGACCATCAGGGAGTAGAACCAGACTCGGTTATAACTCCAGCTCTTATCAACATGTTCTCTTAACACGACCAACTGACCCTTCTACTAGTGGAGGTTTAAGTTCCGTCTTTGTCCAAGGACAAACTGAAAATCTTGAGCCAGTGATTAACGCCACAAATGGAACAGAACCACAATCAACGAGTCGATCTAATGATTCGACTGAAACACGTATTGTGGAACCTACGAGAGGGAATTTCCAAAACGGTAACCCGAGAAGTCATCAGACCCCTCGGTATAGACCTCGCGTACCGAACCATCATGGTCGTATCGCAAATGGTCAACCACTTGGAAATAACCAATCTAAAGGGAAATTCCAAGGCAATAAGAGGCAACATTACTCACAGAGGCAACGCAAGGGTATGCCTCAGGGAAGACCGAACTCTTACCCGAGTAATGTCAAGAAGTTCCCTAGCAAACATAGAGGTGGAGAAGGTACTCTATATCCCAGTGATGAGGACTGGCTTATGGATTATGAACCAATGACGAGAGCAAAGTTTCTGCTCCATCATAGACATAAACAGACCTCATACACTAGAGTTAACACGAATAAACAAACACCTCCTCTTCAAAAGGTTTATTCACCGAAGTCACCTCAAGCCTACTATGCTATCCCTTACGATTATCGCGTGTTTAATGGGTATCGTGAACCGAGGATGAACCTTACGAGTTCTAGGTATGCATGGATGCCCAAGCTCACTGCTAACCGACAAGGACCCAAGAAGGTATGGGTACCTAAAAACACTTAATCTTTGAATGCAGGGAAACAGGACCATCTGGTATGTAGATAGCGGTTGCTCAAGACATATGACTGGAGATAAATCAGAACTGAGCAATTATAAAGCGAAGAATGGTCCTAAAGTAGTCTTGGGTGGGAACTCAAGTGGACGAACCATGGGTACCGAAGATGTTATGAAGAATGGTTTAATCATCCAGGAAGTTTCTTATGTTGAAGGATTAAAGTTCAATCTTTTAAGCACAAGTCAGTTTTGTGACAAAGGATACAAAGTTATATTCTCACGAGATCTATGTCAAGTTATCTCAGAGCTATCTCATGAAGTTGTATTGGCAGCAAAACGAAGAAAGAATATGTATGTTGTCACGTGGGAAACAGTGAGACCAAATACCTGCCTGATCGCCAAAAGTATGAGAGATCTAAGTTGGGAATGGCATCATAAACTCAATCATCTCAACTTCAAGGCCATCAACAAGCTTGCAAGAAAGGAACTGGTTGAAGGATTACCGAATGTAATCTATGACAAGGATAAAGTATGTGAAGCATGTCAAAAGGGAAAGCAGATCAAGTCTTCGTTCAAAACGAAATCTCTTAACACCAATGTAAGGCCATTAAGTCTACTCCATACGGACTTATTTGGACCAGTTGATCTAGTTAGTCTAAGCGGGAGAAAGTACACTCTTGTGGTAGTAGATGACTACACAAGATATACATGGACATCTTTTCTAAGAAAGAAGAATGAAACTGAGAAAGTCCTTCCAGACTTGCTCCGAAGACTTCAAACCGAAAAGGATCTAAGTATTGTCAAAATTCGGTCTGATCAAGGAACTGAGTTCGTAAACAAAGTCATTCAGGATTTCTGTGGACAACACGATATACTACATCAGCTTTCAGCAGCAAGAACTCCTCAACAGAATGGTGTAGCTGAAAGACGCAACAGAACCCTCAAGGAAGCAGCAAGATCCATGATTGCTTTCTCAGGCTTGCCTAAACGGTTTTGGGCCGAAGCTATAAACACTGCATGCTACACTCAAAATAGATCTCTTATTCATAAAGATCATGGAGCTACACCTTACGAACTCTGGAAAGGCAGAAAACCTATTGTAAAATACTTTCACATATTTGGAAGTAAATGCTTTATCCATAACAACGGGAAATCACATCTAAAGGCTTTTGATGAACGTGCTGATGAAGGAATATTCATGGGATATTCTGAAAAGAGTAAAGCTTTTCGAGTACTGAATAAGCGAACCATGGTGATAGAAGAATCAATACACGTAGTCTTCGACGAACCATCAAAGAGGGCGTGGTGATCTCTGAGAAACAAACTGATGAAGAAACGAAAGATAGAGAAATTGAAGAACTATCCGAAGGATCAGAAACAGAAGACGACGATTATCCACTCTTTCCAAATCTTCTACCCAATACTTCATCTCAAACCGAAGTATTACCGAATGATGGAAATGAGCCAATAATTCAACAAGATGGAAGCAATCAAGGCGAACCCTCTATCGATGAAGGAGCACCTCCTACCACTTTTCAACCGGATCTAAAATGGTTGAGAAATCATCCTCAAGATTAAATCATCGGTGATATACATGATAATGTACGAACTCGTGCATCCATTCGGGAATGCATGATGGCATGTTTCATATCTCAGATTGAACCGAAGACCGTAGAAGAAGCACTAAATGACTCGGACTAGGTCATTGCCATGCAAGATGAACTACATCAATTTGAGAGAAACGATGTATGGGAACTGGTTACACGACCAACTCGTCAAAACGTCATTGGAACTAAATGGGTTTTCAGAAATAAGATGAATGAGCAAGGAGTCATTGTTAGGAACAAGGCTCGGTTAATTGCAAAAGGATACTGTCAGGAAGAAGGAATCGATTTTGATGAAACCTTTGCTCCTGTTGCTAGACTCGAAGCCATACGAATCTTTCTAGCATATGCTGCATGGAAAGACTTTAAAGTCTATCAAATGGATGTCAAAAGTGCCTTCTTAAATGGGCTTTTGGAAGAAGAAGTATATGTCGAGCAGCCCCCAGGTTTTATCTCTGAAGTAGGGATGGATAAAGTCTATAAACTCAAAAAGGCTTTATATGGTTTAAAACAAGCTCCAAGGGCTTGGTATGACACCTTATCATGCTTTCTTATAAGCTGTGGATTCACGAAAGGGATAGTTGACAAAAACCCTTTTTAGAATCAAAAACGGAGATCATATCCTGTTGGTACAAATATATGTAGATGACATCATTTTTGGAAGTACCGATTCAGACCTATGTGAGAAATTCTCAAAACTCATGCAAGGAAAATTCGAGATGAGCATGATGGGAGAGTTAAATTACTTTTTGGGTCTTCAGGTCAAACAAGAACAAAATGGGATATCGATAAATACCCATGAACACTTCGTTACGAATGGATATCGATAACGAAGGGAAGGATGTGGATCAGACGAAGTATAGGGGAATCATCGGTTCTCTATTATATCTTACGACTAGTCGACCAGACATATCATTTGCTGTAGGAGTATGTGCTCGGTTTCAAGCCAATCCGAAGGAAAGTCATTTGAGTGCTGCCAAAAAGATACTACGATATCTAAAAGGGACTCAAAGTGTGGGACTTTGGTACCCGAGGAGTGACGCCTTCGATTTTGTTGGATATTCTGACGTAGACTTTGCTGGTTGTAAAATTGATCGAAAAAGCACATCAGGGACATGCCAATTCTTAGGGGGAAGGCTTGTCTCATGGTTTAGCAAAAAGCAAAATTCTATTGCTACAAGCACTGCTGAAGCCGAATACATAGCGGCTGGTAGTTGTTGTGCACAAATACTATGGATGATACAACAACTCAAAGACTATGGCGTATCTGCCAAAGAAGAATGGATAAGGGAAAAGGCAAGAAGGCATGTTCTGAAGAGAAACCCGTCAAGAAAAGGTTCTCTTTTCGGCTGTTGTTGAAAGAAGGCACTAGCAAACTCAACAAATTGAGAGAAGAAAAGGGAGAACCTCTCCAAGGGGACACATCTGCACATCCCCTAGAACTCTCTGATTCGGACTCTAAGGATTACGTGCCCAAGTCACCAACCATGTCTGTCCCAGGCTTCTATTCTGAAGGTTTAGCTCCACCTAACGAGGAACCCTACTGGCCGGATCCAGACCTTGTGCCAAGGCAAACTCCTCCACCATCCATGAACAATACTGGAGATGATGCCTGGAATGACATCCAAGGATGGTACCAACAGAATCAGGCTCCAAACCAGCCAGTGAATGCAGACTATGACGAGGACTATTTCGCTACCTTGCGATGCTTGAGCCAGATGATGTATCTGACAAGTCCTCGGTGCTTGAAAATGAACCTGGTTATGGACCTATGCCTCCATCTTGGATCCCTGACGCTGCCCCAAGTGCTCTACCAGCTCCAAGCCCTCCTACCACGGAGGGCAGCCAAGGACAAATCCTTATGTCTATTGCTAATAGTAGGCATGCAAAGAATAAGGGCAAAAGCAAGGCAAGAAAGTAGTTGTCATGCCTTGTAACAAAATCAAGGTTGGGTTGGTCAGTCTAGTATGTTATCTTGGATGTCACTTGTTATCTTTCAAATGAATGGAACTATCTTTTGCTTGCGTAGTCTGTCATTCTCTTTTCCGAAGTATTAAAATCTTACCGAAGAATGAAAAACTCAATGGCTGAAACACTATCAGTACCGAAGACTGATAAAGCACAAATCACATGTGATGACCGAACTCATACTGACCGAAGGATAGAGCTACTGAATCCTTAACCCTCAATAGTTCCTATGCACGACTCATGATCGAAGGGTTGCAAATGTATCGTGTTGAACAAGCTTCTTGGGCAAACCCTCTAATGACCGTTCAACTTGAAAACGTGGGATCGTGATAATACACGTGTCAATGCCCTATTCGAAGGAAATGCCGAAGCATGCGCTCCAACTTCTCTGAACCGTCTGACATGAAAGGACGGGCCATCAAGACGTGATGGTAAAATGAGTGCGTTTCTCTCTCCTCATTAAATAGCTATTTCATCTTATGGGAAACTACCCTTATCAGTACAAACCTCGACTACGGCTTTATGCCATTTTTGCCCTCTCATTAAAGGGCATTTAAGGTTTTTTTGTCTCTTGCTCATAAATTCGCTCCACTTTCTCTAAAATGACCCGATCCACCCGATCCACCATCTCTCACCATATATAACCTCTTGTACCTCTCACCTTTTTACCTTTTACCCTCCCAAAAGCACCGTTACCCTCTAAACCCTAAAACCTCTCTAAAAACACCAAAAGTTGAGCATCATGTCGTCATCTGGATCAAGTTCTTCGTCTGAAAGTTCAAGTTCCTCTTCCGATGAGGTTGCTAATGCTCATGCCCCACCGCCAAAACCCTCACCCTCGCCGGAAAAGACACCGGCCACTCAAGAACCTTTCAGACCACCACAGATTATAACCCGTGCATGTGAAGATGTAGAAGTTTTCAAGTTCTTCTCCACTGTTGTTAAAGGTCAGAAGTCAAACCATTGCATGGTTAAAGCCGGTTCGATGCTTGATGTCGACGGTTTTCTTGATAAAGTGCTTGACAAAGAGTTTGGAAATCACGTTGTGAAGTGTCTTGAGGACGGTAATCTTTACAAGTTTGTTACTTTCAAACATAAAGCCTGGTATCCTATTGATGTGACACAGTTCTACATTAATGCTGAAATACAAACTGTCAATGTCGTTCATGAAATTCACTTAGTAGTTAATGGTACTGAGGTTGTGATTACTCATGAAGACATCAGGAGAGTTTTTGACTTCCCTATCTGTGGGGATGGCTTCCATCCGGACTGCTCTGAGAACAAATATAGCAGAAAGAAGATGTGGAAAAAGATGAAGGGCCATTCACAACCCTCATCCTTTCCATCTATTTTGAAGAAAAAGATGCTGAAACTGGACTATGAATTTGTCGTAGACATCTTGAACAAGATTGTTGAGAGCAAACAATCTGGGACTGATGATATATCTGACAAGAAGATGCGGATGTTGTGTGCACTTCTGGAAAATTACCCTGTTGATTGGTCAAGGGTGATATTTGACTTTTAGTAGATAATGTTCAAACAGGTGTTAGTCCTACGACCAGATGGATTGTTAAAGTTCTTGGCTATGGATTCATGCTCAGTACTATTCTGAGAGATAAGAAGGTGAAGTTGCGCATTGGAACTGCCTCACATAGAACTCAATATCACATGACTTCCAAACCTCCTAATTACCTCAAGAGAAAGGCAGATGAACTGGAAGCTGCCTTGAGAAAAGAACAGAAGAGATCTAAATCCAAATCGTCCAAAAGCTCAGTTGGACAGGGAGAACCTGAGATGGCTAAAGGTCATGGTTCGGAAGGTTCCACACACCAACCAAAGACACAACCCGAGCCATCAAAACCAAAAGCCTCCAAACATGCTGAATCCTCAAAGCGCACCAAATCCTCATTCGAGGAGGAGCCAGAAAAGTCCTCTAAGAACCGCAAGGCAGGAAGTTTGGAAGCTGCCCAAAAGAAGAAGTCAAAGAAACACAAATCTAAACGATCTAAGGGTTCGGATGAGAAGGATCTCACCGAAGTCTCTGAAGGTCGCAAGACTGAAGGGAAGCAAGCCGAATCCTCCCATGAGGAGGAGGCGAAGGAATCAAAAGGGTCACTAAGAAGAGGAAGGCAAAACAGCTTAAATGTCCGAAAAAGAAACAAAGGACTGATCAAATTGACGAAGTTGAAGTGGAACATGAAACCCAATCAACTGCTATCTTACCAGCAGAAGAGGAACCGAGGGAAGCTCAACTTGAAGATTGTCACCGAGTTCTTCCCCCTCCTCTTGATCTTTCCAGGGAAGATAGTGATGAGGAAGATCAAATGCCTCTTACTAGGCTATTGAAACCGACGACCCCTCAAATCGAATCACCCTCTGTACCATCTGTCTTGGAGTCCTTACCACCTCCCGAGCCTTTGGTTACTGAACCTGAAAGTCCCATTGCTCCCATGCCCAGAACACAACAGCTGGTTATCACTTTGCCACGCGAAAGAAATGAGTCAGGTTCCGAATCAACAATGATAGAGGATGAATCTGAGGGAGATGATGCTGAAGTCTGTGATCAATCTTATCGACCAATGTCTGCAATAGTTCAACGACAAATCACAGAACATTTGTCTCCTTCCATGGCCCGTATAATGCTTGCTCTTGATTACATTCATCGACACCTCTTTCTACAATGGCCACGTGTGTCAACTATTCGGATTGAGGAGATTCCACCTGCAACAACCGAATCTGAAATTCCTGAGTCAGCTCAGCAACTTATCCTCCATCCTGATTCCATCACTCAACAGATTAATGTCGATGCAGCCTTGGCTCAATAGTTGGCATATGAGGAATCTGAGGCTGAAATACCTCCTGCCGAAGCATTGATTGCTGAATCTTCTCATGAGGAGATACTGAGACGAGAACTTGCTCGTATTTACAACTGGCAGGAATGGCGGATGTCAAGTCTTCGGGTCATTGCAAGTACAATTAGCGAAATGGCCGAAGAAGAAGAATGGGCACTGGATTGGATGGGCACACGATCTATTTTTGACGCCACCAGACCCAATGAAATTGAAAGAGTTTTTGCTGAAAAACTTCAAGGAAGGACAACTCGGTTTGGCAAATATGTAGATTTGAATGTTGGCTACGGAACTCCTCGAGAACGCCTTATGATAGAAGACATGTAGATTGCCAAAATTCACAACATCTCTCGAGCACAAACAGAGATAAGAGATCTTAGACCAGATGTTGGGCCGAGTCGTCAACAAGATGAAGATGATGCTGAGGATTCAGATTCTAATCAAAATCAAGGATGCCATGATCAACATCATAAGAAGGATGATGATGATGACAACGATGATCCATCTGGAAGTCATGCTCTTTCTTCCCGAGCTGTTAACATTCCAAACACAGGAATACAGATAACTCGTGCCAGTGATGAATCTGATCAGCACCATACCGGTGAGCCGAGGTCTGCTCCCACCGAATCCATGGAAGCACAAATCCTGCTAAGTCCTAGTTCAGCCCGAGATGAAACAATGGAAGCGTCTCGAGGTGCGAATCATGATGGCTTGCAGCTACTTGATGAAAAGATGATTACATCAGATCTTAATTTGGTTGATGTTGAGGTAGAAGTCTTTCCTGACTACACTTTGGATGGAAACCTGGAAGCATCTAAAAGTGCAAGTCCCGAAAACTTACCCTCTCCAATCGACGACTTAAATCTTGCAGAAGGCCAAGAACTCGTCCTAGTTCAAGGTGAAAACATGGAAGCACCTTCCAAGGACAGTCATGGTCCATCTGCTAATGCATCCAAGAGCTCGGATTCTTCTGAGGTAATCCTTGATACCTCTTCTGTTTTCACTTCTTTGTTGAATGCTATACAGGGATTAGCGAGGACTCAAGATGCACAGTTCAAATCTCTAAATGTGTCCATCACTAAAATCAAGAATGATGTAAGAAGGCAGAAAAAGAAGTCCTCTAAGTCTACCACCGATGAAAGACTTACTGCTCTTGAGAAGAAGATTGATAATGCGTTCTCTGAGAATCTTATTTCTCTTGGATCTTTGAAGGACTCGGTAACTGAAATCACGAAAATACAGCGTGATCTGGTTACGAAGCATGCCTTCATTAAGGAACGTCTTGACTTATCCTGCTCAAAGCTTGAAACTGTCTCCGGGAATCAACATGCAACAGCCTCTCTTGTTTGTGAATTCGAATGGTCTCTTAAGGAGTTGCAAGTTTGTGTCAATCGTCTGAGTAACAAGGTTGATATTCTCATAGAAGTTAATGATGCCAACAAGGGGGAAGAGATGAAAGGAACACCCCCGAACACTTGCAAAGGAAAGGAAATTGTCCTAAGGAATGATGATCAGGACAATGATGATATATTTCACGACAAAGGAAGGCCATCCTGAATCTGAGAAAAACTCCATCTCCTTCACCATCTCCGAAGAGAACGCAAGATAAACCTACAGGTGGTGAACCGAGTTCTAAAAGGCAAAAGAAACAAGGCAAAGAACCGAAGCAAATGACTCGGAGAGTAAATGGAGAGCCTATCGAGTATGTTCCATACAAAGAAGGATCTGGAAAGAAATGGGAAGAATGCAACATTCCACCTTTTTGGAACAAAAAGCAACCCATGGATAGGCTAAATTTCTTGCGAGATCACAATGAACAAGTTCATGAGCAAAGAAAGAAAGATGAAAAATTTTCCGAATTCAGCAGGAAGAACAGAAGAGATTTGAGAAAGTTATGAAGGAACTTGAAGAAGCAAACAAGATAACCAAAGCAGCTGATGGACGAACCAAAATGAATGGCATTGCTCAAATTTTGACTGCCATGCAACAAAGTTTCTCCGATGGAATGAATGCTCCCGAACTAATAGCATGGTGGGACTGGGGAGTTATAAGGGGAGAAAATCTTGGTGAAGTAGTCCAAAATTATCTGATGCTGAGGCTACACCATAAATATGCTTTCAAGATTGAAGGACTCGACACTGTGAAAGCAAGGAAAGAAATTAACGATATGATCCAACTCAGGGAATATGAAATTTGGGAAGAAGAAAAGAAGAAGAAGTCTGGTGAAAGCTCAAAATAAGAAAGAACTCTTCTTAGCTTTAATTTATGCTTTTTGTAATGATGTATGAAAATTTCCCTTGATGAATAAAAGTTTTCTTTCGTTTGGGATCAGCGTGTGTGTGTTATCTAGTTTTGTTTTGCTCCTAGTTTCAAATGTAAAACTTCAACTATTCTGGCACACTTAATGAAAATCCTTTTGAGGATAAAGAAAGCCGAATAGAATGAACTTAGGGTGTTGGCATCATCAAAATGGAGGAAATTGTTAGGAACCCCGAGTTATTGATTTTGATGATACCAAACTATACGAGGAGACCACTAACTTTTGTGTAAGACTTTAGAATAGATTATGCTTTGTATCTTAGTCTTACAGGGTAACCGAATCCTTAATATTTTCCGATCACTAAGGATCTAAGTCTTATATACCGAAGACATGAAGACTTAAACCGAAGAGCAATCTATCCGAAGAGTTGAAGATGCGAAGAAACGAAGACTTGGAGAACCGAAGACTGGGATCTTAGGTCTAAACACGGAAGGGCCAAGCTTTTATGACCGAGCAATCAAAAGTGTGATTGACTCGAGGAGATTAAGAGAAATGATAAGGTTAATCATTCTCTCTCACAACCAAGGCAAAGACATTCTCTGATAAGTTGTCTTGTCTACTGCCTTGATAATGGGTATAACTGAATGTCATTTTGGGTCCTATGCAACGATCCCAAGGAGCATTTAATGATTGTCACCTTTTTGAGGGACAAAAGATAAATTGTCCTTGCACAAAAGTGGACAAACGGCTAGAAAGTACTAACATTATGAAAAAGAAGAAAACACTACCCATTGGATATTACACACTGGACAATAGGTTTTGACTTTCACTTTCCCTCCAACGGATCTGAAATTCCACCTATAAATACCCTTGTCCCATCTCACTTTGACAAGGTTGAAAATACGCGAAAATATTGTCATCCAAGTGAAAAAATTTTCAGTGTGATATTCATAAAGCTTACAAGTGATATTCAGATCTCATTAGAAGTTCTTGTGTGATTAAGAAGTTGATCAAGGAAGCAAAGAACAAGAATTTCAAGTTGAAGAATCATCACAATCTTTCAACCATCTCTACAAGTGAAGTAGAAAGAGGCGGAGTAAACTTGGAAGAAGTGGAAAAACCTACAACAACAAGGCTGCCGGGCTTAGTGATCAAAGGAGCTTGTTGTAACGGAGATTGTACTATAACGGGGAATATAGTGCAAACCTTCACGTGTTGTGAAGAAGAGTGGAGTAGGCTTAGTTAACAGCCGAACCACTATAAAAACCCTCTCTCTCTCTTTTTATTTATTTTACGTATTGCATTGCATATATCACTCAAACTTAATATCTTTTACAAGAAAATCCTAAGTGCAAAGTGAAGATAAAACTTGATATATTCTTTCCGCTGCGATTATCTCTTTAGACAAAAAGTTTTCAAAAACCCCTTGTGAGTCTATTCAACCCCCCCCCCCCCTTATAAACTCACATCGCTACCACCGGGACCAACACTATACAATGCTAAGAAGTTTCAAATATATTTGTTTGATGGATATGATTGAATGAGCTGAAACGGAGTAATGGTTAAAGACTTAAGCATATACCTATTGGTCTAGTGTTTGAATCTTATGAGCAACATTTTAGTCCTTATAGACTAAGCTTGGGAACTACTTAACACGGCTGAATTTTTGGAGAGCTAGTCAAAGTCAAATGGTCAAGGGAGCCACTTATGGAGTAACTTTTGGTCAATGGAGCTACTTGGAGAGTAACTCTTGTTGACTCTTACCAAGACTTATGCGCGTGACACACACCAACTTTTTATACGCGTAAAAACCATAACGGAGCAACTTATGGAGCAACCTAAAGTGGAATTTATACTTAACCATTTTTACATGGTTCATATTCTACAAAGTCCAATACGTGATGCTATGAACCAGAAGAAACTTGAAGGTGGTGATTTTCTGAAAATCATTGTTCATACTCAAGCAAGAACCACCCGGAAAATATTTTAAAAGATCAACTTGCCCAAAGGATCGAATCAAGATTGCAACAAAGTCAAAAATATCAAGCTCTGATGGATACAAAGTCCGCAATATCAAGCTGAGAAGGCAACAAAATCAAAAATTGGAGGCTACAAGTTTCAAGATCAATCAAGCCGTAAAAGAAGACTTTGTGAGCAAATTGCAGAGGAAATTTTTCTAAAATTACCAGCGGCATTAAATGAGCAAATCAAAATGGAGATTTTATCAGATGAATTTGGCAAGTTATCAGATCAACGGTATGGTCATTAAATGAAGAGGTATGGCCATCAAGATCAGATTGGAATGACCAATCAGATCAAGTGAACGTTCAAAATTTGAATGTTCATAACGGGCAAATAATTCTTTGAATTATAAAAACCCCAAGAAGACTTAAAGAACAGAACGACGAGATATAGAACAGAGGTGACGGTTGAGATCTCAGACAAGGAATACACAGCACTACGAACCAAAAAAAACGTGAAAATCAACAAGTGGTGCTACTGAGTGGTGAATGCAATAAAAATACAAAGTGCTGAGATATTGAGCTATACACGAGAGGATTTCAAGTCTTAGAAAAAGAAATCTTTATTTCTTTAAACAAAAGTTGTATCTCTACTGAGAGTAGAAAGGAGTGTAGCTGGGTGCGTAACACTCGGGTGAACTAAGTGTAGCTTTGTGCATAACACTTGGTTGGAACGTAGCTTTGTGCGTAGCGTTCGGGAACGTAGCTTTGTGCGTAGCGTTCGGGTAGCGTAGCTTTGTGCGTAGCGCTCGTGAGCTTAGCTGGGTGCGGAGAGCTCGTGGTTGAGTGTAGCTTTGTGCGTAGCACTCGGGAGTTTTACTATTGTATCTGGGTGATTGAAGATAGTGAAAATCTTCCTTGGAGAAAAGGAAGAAGTGGAGTAGGAGAATTACACCATCTCCGAACCACTATAAATCTCTGCCTCTCATTTACTTTACTGCACTTTACTTATTTGCATGTTTTAACTCACTAACCCTTTACGTACTGTGTTGATCATATCATCTGGGTATGTGTGTTCCCACGTTCGCATGTGGCTCAAACTTTGCATACATATTCTTTGAGTTGTTTTAAGAGTTTCTAACGTATTGCATGTCAAGTATCTCTTCAGTTTTACGCAGTTTTATTTTATAGCACTTTACCGTACGATATTCCGCTGCACATTTCAAGTTGAATTTATTCACTTGAAATCTCTCTGGTTGAAGTGTTATAAAGTTTTTATTTGTTTGAGAAGTCTATTCACCCCCCCCCCTCTAGACTTCTCCCACCCTATCGGGACTAACAAGTGGTATCAGAGCGGTTGTCTATTGAGTCAATATTTGACTGCTAGACAGATCTCATAAAACTTCAAGATGAAGAGAGACTTAGCTCCGAACCTATTATTTTCATTNCCCCCCCCCCTCTAGACTTCTCCCACCCTATCGGGACTAACAAGTGGTATCAGAGCGGTTGTCTATTGAGTCAATATTTGACTGCTAGACAGATCTCATAAAACTTCAAGATGAAGAGAGACTTAGCTCCGAACCTCTCATAAAACTTCAAGATGAAGAGAGACTTAGCTCCGAACCTATTATAAAACTTCAAGATGAAGAGAGACTTAGCTCCGAACCTATTATTTTCATTAGAGATGAAGAGAGACTTAGCTCCGAACCTATTATTTTCATTAGACAAATTTGATGATTGGAAAATACGTATGCAGGTCCATTTATCCGCTTTACACGATGAGATGCGGGAAGTAATTACCAGCGGTCCGATCAAAATTCTTAAAGTCAATATCGCAAGCGCATAGACGAGCACAACACCACAAAACATTCCTAAACCCAAAGAGGAATGGACTCCTGAAGACAGACAACGAAACAACTTGGACAACATTGCCAAGGATATACTATTCAAAGCCATCGACGATGCAACGTTTCCAAAGGTCCGAAAATGCAAAACCGCAAAAGATGTCTGGAAAACACTAGTCAAAATGGGCGAAGGAGATGAGCAAGAAAAAGAGAACAAACTCACAATAGCACTAAAGAAATTTGAGGATTTCAAAATGCTAAATGGTGAGAGCATAGCCGAAATGGAAGCAAGATTTATCAAAGTCTTGGGAGAAATTGCTGATCTTGGAAAGGAGATTGATCAAAAGGAAATATCACTCAAAATCCTACGTGGACTACCGTCAAATTGGGACATGAAAGTCACGGCCATGCGAGACCATAGGGATCTCAAAACTCTTACAACCGACAAGCTCTTTAGTGATCTAAAAGCTTATGAGTTTGAGATGAAGACAAGAAAAGAAGAAGAACGCGAAGAAAGAAATACCGCACTAGTCACCGAACAACCGTCTACATCGAGGTCAGTAGATAATAGTGAATTTTTATCTGACGAAAATTTGCTTTGTTTTTTAGGAAATTTAAGAAGTTCATGAGGAAGAAGAACAGCAAAAATTTTCCTCAAGCCAAGACATCGAGATGGACGAAAAAGGAAGGTCCAGATGCAAACTTGTGTTACAATTGTAGAAAGCCTGGACACTTTATGGTAGAATGTCCTTATCCAAAAGTGAGCAAAAACCAAGGTGATAATGCTCAGGAGGACACCAAGGCAAAAGAAAGAAGATTCAAGAAAGACAAAAGGAAAGCATTAATTAGTGACCCACTTGAGTCAAGTGATAGTGATGAGTCATCTTGAGAAAGTGACACCTCAAAGGATGACAATGTTTTATTCTGCATGGATGCCTCAAGTAGTTCATCAACTCAAGATTTATGCTTAATGGCGCATGAAGTTGAAGAAGATGAGGTAACATCTAAATCTTTTGATTCTGCAAGTACTTCTTTTTCTAGAGAGTCATTCTCTCAATTTATGAGAGATTGTCAGACCGTTATGGACACTCACTCTCAACTTGAAGAGCGCAATAAATTTTTTATTCTTGAAAAAGATGAAATAAATGAAAAATTGCAAAATGCTCTGTCCGAGGTGAAAGAATTGAAGGCTAAAATTATTTACCTTCAAGAAGAGTGTAAATCAAGAGAAGTGAGAGAACACAACCTCAGGGGAGTAATAGCCACATTTACTCATTCATCCAAAATAATGGATAAAATGGTAAATATGCAGAAACCCTCAGGAGATAAAACCGGTTTAGGTTATGATCCATCGTGTTCTCAAGCCTCTCAGAAGTTGACCAATTCTACTACGACTTTAGATAATAAAGTACAAGTGGTGAAATTTGTCAAAGGACAAGATTGCACAGTGAGACAAGAAATTGGTTATCAAAAAATTGCCAAAAGTAGTACTGTTGGGCCGAAGCCTTATTATAAATACATTTCGCCCAGTCAGTCAAAGAAAAGACAAAGTTTTGTTCCCTTAAGGAAATATTCCAATGAGTTTAGTGCAAAACAACATTTGTAAAAGGGAAGATTTTCGAATGGTGGGCCAGGGAGATTTTATCCTTCTGAGCAATATTGGTACAAAGAAATTAAACCATGGGTAAAATCAAGGTTTAATTCCTTTAAGGTCTCTTCCCAAGTGCCTAAAAATCGAGTCAGTTTTCAAAACCGGGCACCGAAAGTCTTTTCCAAAATTAGTTATGATTATAAAGTCAACAATGGTTACAAATCACATTTTCTTGGTTCTGTAAGGACAAGGTGGATTTGGGTACCAAAAATTACTAACCCCCAAGGACCCAAGCAAAACTGGGTACCTAAAAATGTTTAATTTGTTTACAGGAAGTTTGGTACTTCGATAGTGGATGTTCGCATCACATGACTGGAAATAAATCTAGTCTAGTGAATTTTAAGAATATCGAAGGACCAAAAGTAGTTTTTGGAGGAAAAAATCGATACGGCCAAACCAAAGGAATCGGAACAGTTGAGCGTAACAGATTAAAAGTCGAAGATGTATCCTACGTGGAAGGTCTCAAATTCAATCTCTTCAGTACAAGTCAATTTTGTGACAAAGGTTATTTAGTGGAATTTTTCAAAGACAAATGTCAAGTGAAAGATGAAACTACTGGAGATATTGTACTACAAGGAACAAGAAAAAGGAACATGTACGTAGTTGATTGGTTTACAACAAAAGAGTCAATATGCTTAGTTGCCAACAACACAAATGCTACAAGCTGGGAATGGCACAAGAAGCTGAATCATCTGAATTTCAAGACCATCAACAAGCTTGCAGCAAACGATCTAGTCAAAGGACTACCCAAAATAATTTACAAGAAAGATCAGATTTGCGATGCATGCCAAAGAGGAAAGCAAATCAAATCTTCATTCAAATCAAAGACACAAGAATCATCATCAAGACCTCTTAGTCTACTACACATGGATTTATTTGGTCTAGTAGACCTAGTAAGTATGAGTGGTAAGAAATATACACTTGTTATTGTTGATGATTTTTCCAGGTACACATGGACTATATTTCTCAACAAGAAAAACGAAGTTGAAAGGAAGCTACCAGAATTGTTGAAACAACTTCAAATCGAAAAGGAACTCAAAATTGTAAAAATATGTACGGATAGAGGTACGGAGTTCGTAAACAGCGTGATTCAAGACTACTGCAGCATGCAAGGAATTTTACATCAATTATCAGCTGCAAGAACACCACAACAAAATGGTGTTGCCGAAAGAAGAAACCGAACACTCGAGGAAGCCTCACGAGTAATGATTACGGCAGCCGACCTACCGAAACGGTTTTGGGCAGAAGCAATTAACACTGCTTGCTACACCCAGAATAGAAGCCTTATCAACAAGCTGCACAACAAAACACCATATGAATTATGGAAAGGGAGAAAACCTAATCTTAGCTATTTTCATTCTTTTGGATGCAAATGTTTTGTTCTAAATAATGGCAAAAGCTATCTGAAAACTTTTGATGAGCGTGCAGATGAAGCTATATTTCTTGGATATTCATCTACCAGCAAAGCATTCAGAGTATGGAATAAATCTACGATGGTGGTAGAAGAATCAATTCATGTCGTGTTCGATGAATCGTCAAAAGTCAAGGAAATTGATGATCCAAAAATTGGTAATAATGTTCCAAATAATTTTATTATTACTAATGAAGCTTCAAGAGACATTGTTTTACAGGGATTAAAAGATCTGGAAATTAAAGACTCCAATACAGAGCAAAATGGCACACCATGCGCAGGAAATTCAAGAAATGAAGAAGTGGAAGTTGTAGAGCAAGTTGAAGTGGAAGTTAATGCAAGGGATGGAGTAGAACCTTTAGAGGAAGTTGTAGAGGAAGTTGGAGTTAGTGGTGGGACCCAAAGTGAACCCACTAACTTTCCCCCTCTCTCTACACGTGAGAATGAACCCATTCAGCCACCCACTTCACAAAACATTTTTCAACCAGATTTGAGATGGCTCAAAAATCATCCACATGATTTAATTATTGGAGATGTGCATGAAGGCGTGAAAACCAGATCAACTGCAAGAGATGCAATGTTCTCGTGTTTCCTATCTTAGTTTGAACCCAAGGAGATAGATGAATCGTTAAGTGATCCTAGTTGGATTGAAGCCATGCAAGAAGAGCTTAATCAATTCCAAAGAAACGACGTATGGGAGCTTGTTCCAAGACCAGGCAATCACAACATAATCGGTACAAAATGGGTCTTCCGGAACAAAGCAAACGAAGATGGCACCATTGTTAGGAATAAAGCGAGACTGGTTGCAAAAGGCTATTCGCAAGAAGAAGGAATAGATTTTGATGAGACTTTTGCTCCAGTGGCAAGATTAGAAGCAATTCGCATTTTCCTAGCATATGCAGCATACAAGAATTTTACAGTCTACCAAATGGACGTAAAAAGCGCGTTTCTTAACGATTTACTTGAAGAGGAAGTATATGTTGAGAAACCACCCGGATTTGAGGTAAAAGGTGATGTTGACAAAGTCTATAAACTAAAGAAGGCATTATATGGGTTAAAACAAGCACCTCGAGCTTGGTACGATACCCTGTCAATGTTCTTAATTAGTTGTGGTTTTACCAAAGGACTAGTTGACAAAACCTTATTTAGAATTCAAGAAAATAATCATATTTTATTAGTATAGATTTATGTTGATGATATTATTTTTGGAAGTACTGATAAATCTTTATGTGAGAAATTTTCTAAGCTCATGCAGAACAGGTTTGAGATGAGCATGATGGGTGAATTAAACTACTTCCTTGGATTGCAAGTTAAACAAATGAAGGAAGGAATTTTCATAAATCAAGCCAAGTACACCAGAGATTTGATCAGAAAATTTGGCTTAGAAGGAAAAAGCTCAGTCAAAATTCCCATGAGTACAACACAACGATTAGATAAGGATGACGAAGGAACGGGCGTTGATCCTACGATCTACCGAGGAATGATTGGATCTTTGCTATACCTCACTGCGAGTAGACTGGATATATCTTACTCAGTGGGTGTATGCGCGAGATTTCAGTCAAAACCGAAAAACAGTCATCTTGATGCTACGAAGAAAATCATTCGATATCTCAAAGGAACAATCAATGTTGGATTATGGTATCCAAAGGAAGGTAATTTTGAACTAACCGGATATTCAGATGCAGATTTTGCAGGTTGCAAAATTGATCGTAAAAGTACCTCTGGAACATGCCAGTTCTTAGGGGGAAGGTTAGTTTCATGGTTCAGTAAGAAGGAAAACTCCATTGCAACAAGCACAGCCGAAGCCGAATATATCACAGCAGGGAGTTGTTGTTCGCAAATTTTATGGATGAAGCAACAGTTGAAAGATTACGGAATTAATTGCGAGGACGTTAGTATTTTCTGTGACAATACTAGCGCGATTGCAATTTCACAAAATCCTGTACTTCATTCAAGAACGAAGCACATCGACGTACGACATCATTTTATCCGAGACCACGTCAAAAAGAAGGATTTAAGGATCGATCATATCCCTACAGAAAATCAAATTGCAGACATTCTCACAAAACCGTTGTGTGAATCTCGCTTCGCAACCTTAAGGCACGAAATGAGGATGATCGAAATCAGCTAAGTATTTTATTTTATGCCAAGTGTTTTTATTTTACTTCTATGTGGCGTGTTTTTATGATCGAAAATTCCTACCTATTCCAAATCAATTCCTAAAATGGATCCTACTCAACCCAACTCTCCTATTCAACCCCAACCCGTTGAAATAAATCAACATGTCACCAAGGTTTCGCAAGGGTATCTACTCGAAAATGGGGATTTTCTCAACAAAGCTAAAAACAAGGATTTGGCTCAAGCTTTGCTCACTGGAATAGAACAAAGCAATTTATTAAAGGTATGCAACTATCATTTTCAAGGAGCTTTCATAGATGCATCTTTAGAGTTTTTCGAGCATGCTACACACGCGAATGGTGTGATTTCGTCTACTGTTAATGATACTCCTGTGGAAATTGTTGTTGGTGATATTAGAGATGTTTATGATTTTCCTGAAAATGCTTTACCTGTTGATGATATTATGTTTGATCATGATGGGTTTTGGAAAATTGTTCGTGTGAATGAGTTGAAAGTTGTACCGGATTTTTCTGGATATAAAGTGGAGTTGAAGTGGGAGTTTGAGTTGCTGTCGGATGTGATACAAAAGTGTGTGTATCATTTGTTGGGAGGGATTGACAAAATGTCCCCCAAGTATGCCCGAGCCATGTATGCCGTGTTCAATGGCATAAGTGTGGACTGGAGTAGTTCTATGTTCGAGAGATTATGCCACTTTGTGAAAGCTAAAGGTCATGTGGGATACGGTCTTTTAGTGTGTGAAATCTTAAGGAGGAAAGGTGTGAGGATTGGTGTAGTTAAGGGCTTGACTCGTGACAACTTTGTGTTAAAAAGAAATAAGAAGAGAAAGCCAAGGGAAATGGCGTGTTCGACACAAGGTGAAGGAAGTTCCCGTCCGAGGAGAACCAATGTTGTTGATCTAAATTTACCAAGCCAAGGAGGAACTAGTTTTGAGATTGTTGTTCGTGATGATGTTGCCGAAGGTGTTCGTAATGATGTTGCCGAAGGTGAACAAGCCGAAAGGGATGCACCAAAAACCACTGATGCTGTGTATTGCGGTGAGGGTGAATGTGTAGGTGGTAAAACGAAGAGTCAAGACTCCCCGAGTGTCGTGTCTCTCAAGGATGGCGAATGGGAACCGAATTAGTGTGTTGGCATCTAAGAGGTTGAAGGAAAAGAGTTACGAGATTTGCTAAGATTGGAGGTCATAAGTAGGAAGGTTTGAAAGGTTGTGTTGGGTGTGATAAAAGGAAAAGTAAAGGCGGAGATCGGGGCCTTAGGCTTCTCTATGTGGACTACCTTTGTATGGTTTCGTGAGCTAGAGATGTGGAATAGACTAGGGAGTTCATGGCACATTACCCCGTATTTTATTAACATTATTATTTTATCCTAAGGTATTGACATACATGAGTTATGATCTCTCGATACTTCAAAAGGATTTTTATAAGTGAGTATAGTTGTTATTAAGCTGCGAACCTACGTCCCGGTCACGAACCGTAAAAATTTTAGGAGCTAGTATTTGGACTTGTTTGTCCTAGGAAATGGATTTTTAGACACCATACTATTATTTTTGAATTTCCTATTGAATTAGATTAGCCCATAGCAGCTAAAAATTATTTGTGATCGTACATCGCGAAATTTCGCGGTGTACCGAACCTAGCCCATTTTTTTAATTTAGTTCGGGATAAATTTTGGTTTTGGAAAATATTCTATCTAAATTATTTTCTACCAAGAATTCATCTGTTTTGACCCCGAACTGTCTAAATTAAGATATTTTCTTAAAGTTACCAATAGGAATTTGACATTTGTCACCCAATTATTACTCAAAAAAAATGATCTTGTTTTATAAGGATTTTTCTCCCATTTTTGACCATTTGGCCGAAAAAAAACAAGAAGAAAAGGGAGGAGAAAACATCATCATCTTCTTCACTAAGCTTCAACTACCATAGCCAAATTCCTTCACCAAAGTCTCCAAACGTTCGGTAAATCTTCGTTTTTATTCGGTAAATAGTTCTATTTTCCTTCCTAGAGCATTAATTTGAGAGTAATTTCTTGAAATCTCTTGTTATGGTGATGATTTTAATCTAGGGTTTCAAAGTGAAATTTGGGGAAAATCATCCAAGGTTATTTCTAAGGAATTGTAACCACTTTGAGGTAAGGAAATTCCTTAAGTTGGTTGAGGTTTCTTGAAATTGAGTAATTGATAGCAATTGATGAATTAGGGATGTTGAGTTGAACTCTAGTGTGTGCATACTAGTAGAAATTGTGAGCATCCATGCTTATAAAGGTTATGTTTTGAAAATATGTACAAGTATTTACGATGTGAGTATATCATGCACAATATGTATATATATATGCCATTTTCGAAAATAATACATAATAAAATAAAAATGATTAGTGTATATATATATATGTTAAAACCGTATATGTATATATATAGTATATGTATATACATTAATCATGAAATTGTTTAGTATTTGTATATATATATACTTGGAACCGTATATATATAGTATATATGTGTATTGGAACCCTATTTGTATATATATTTATACTTGGCACCGTATAGGCATAGGTGTGAATGTATATGAAACCGTATGTCTATACGTGTGTATGATGTGAGTACCATATACGTATACATGAAATATGAAGATGTTATGTTATATGTATACACATATATGTTGTGTATCATATATGTTTATTATGTGACATGGGAAAGGTGATACGTGTTACCATGACTACTAAGTAAATGATAAAGGGGGTAATATCAGATTTCCTTGAAAATGAATCAATGTCGTTAAAGAAAAAAGAGAAGGAAAACCCATATGTTTCTGGTGAGTTGATGAGGACCTTGATTGACCTACGGGAGGGCTTAAATGCCATGGCCCAGTGGTTTTGTTTATGTCTCCATGACAAACCTCATGGGAGGGCTTAAAGTGCCATGGCCCAGTGGTTTGTTTATGCCGTATGACATGCAATTCATACTGAGGGCGAAGTCTATTCTGTAACACCCCGGACCTACCTTCCCGTACATCCGAGGCGTTACCGCCACACCTGGAGAGAGAATCCTATCGTTCCTTAATAGACCTCACTCTAGGTGCACAGGCTAAAGGAGTTATTCTCATCACAACAACCACTCAACAGATCTTACAATTTTCAGACATGTTAATAGATGAAGCTTCATTTGGCAGGATTCATAATTTTTCCAAAATACATACATAGGAAGCCTCTCGGGCTTTAAAAAAAATAACAGGGTCCGACCTAAAAGCACTGGTTATGCCTAGCCATTACTACGGCTACAAAAATTTATGTACACCAAAAACAAATTCCCCAGAAACTCCTAAAGATCCGACGTCTAGTCAAGCATGCGGTACACAGGGCCGGTGAACTCTCCCCAGACCAGGTGCCACTCCCCCTCATACCAAGTAATATGGTCCAAAAATCGAGAAGTGGTTATGACCATCGACCACTCCTCCCAAACATCCCGAGGGCTAGGGTCCCAAGGGTAGGGGTAGTGCACAATGAACTCTAGGGGATCGCTACCCTCTAACGGCTCTATGGGGTAAAAGCCGTAAGCAGCCTGAATCTCGTCCATAACCGGGCAAGAGTAAAACGGGGCCGACGGAGCCATAGGAGTATCTGGGTGCGTGGGAGCCTCAGGAGCATAACCGGGTGCATACGGGTCTTCTCCCTCCATCATCTGTATATAGTCATCATAGTCCATACCCTGACAAACGTACTCCGGTGAGCTTTCGGAGCTCACCGGACTGCAAGAACTGACACTAGACGACATCTGATAAGAACACAGTGAAGTGTAGTTAGCACGACGGCTAAGCAAGGATATCCAAGGGTTATTTGAAACTGAGTAAAGGTTTTGAAAACAAAAGAGTACTTAGGATACCCTATACCTTACTCATCTGCAAGATTCTACCTGCAACAGTTATAATCAACAACTTGCATACATCATGAGTAGAATTCAACTATGTTGATAACATTCCTTCTTGACAAGGTCAATTAGTAATCATTCACATACTCCATAATATAATGTTAAACAGATAAGCATACTAGCAAGTAATATAAACATAATTCGTACATCTTGCTTGTAATCATTTTGGTAGAAAACTTTTCCTCACAAAGAGATTCTCATCATTTCTCACCTTTCAAAGAATACGATTACCCACAACCTTTGGGTATTTAATTAGTTGTCATATCTTTCTTTCCCGTAGCTACAGAGTAACTACCTTCACATTTCAAAATTCTTCTTAGTCCTAGTTAGAAAGTGTGAGGCCTTTGGAGTCCTTTCTCCACTTCTGACCACTTGGATCGTTGAACTCGGGTTCAGTGGTCATCGCCCGGTCTAATACTGATCCCCTGGACTTATAGGAGCGTTGGAATGATTCCTAGCTAGCCTCACTAGGTTCATAAGAACGACACCTACCCGAACATAGAGTGACTACACTTAAGTGTGCACACCCCCGTAGGAGTCCTTTTCCTTCCGGGTGATATAGTACTCGGCGAATAGACTTCGCCCCCAGTATGATTGATCACACATAATTACCATGCGGAATAGGCACTTTAAGCTCATCTTTATTCCGTGGTTAACAAGATCCTTCAC
>NC_044919.1:7038715-7074364 GCF_003576645.1 Ipomoea triloba | reverse complement strand
AAATCATCAATCACCTAGTTTCAAACAACCTCAACCAAATAAAGGGATTCCTTACCTTAAATGGGTTCCAAATCTTGTAAGAGGTCTTTGTAGGTGGTTTTCCCCAATTTACCTCAAAACCCTAAAATTTCATCAACCACATAACACAAGATTTCAAGAAATTTTAACTTAGATTTAGGTTCTAGGAGGCAAAATAAAACTAATTACCGAATAAAATTGAAATTTTACCGAATATCTTGGAGGTTGTGTTGAAGGTCTTGGCTATGGAAGTTGGAGTTGAAGAAGAAGATGATATTTCACTCTCTCTCTCTCTCCCTTGAGTAATTTCGGCCAACACACAAAAATGGGGAAGAAAAATGGGTTTTTATGGTCTTTGGTCAAAAGGTTGACTAGTCCACACCTAATGGATAAGACATCACCTAACTTGGATTAAAATACTCCAAAATATCTTTACTTAGACTGTTTGGGATTAATTCAGATAAATTCTCGGTGGAAACTAATTTAATTCAAATAATTTTCGAACCCAAAAATTAATTCCAGTCTAAAACTCCAAATTGGGCTAGGTTCGGTATCCTGCGAAATTTCGCGATGTTACGATCAAAAAAAATAATTTTGGCTGCTATGGCTAATCTAATAAAATAGGAAATTCAAGAATAATAGTAGGGTGTCTAAAAATCCATTTCTTAGGTCAAACGGGTTCGAATACTAGTTCCTAAAATTATTACGGTTCGTGACCGGGACGTACGATCGCAGCTTATTACTAATTGTCCTCACTTATAATAATTCTTTTGAAGCATCTGGAGATCATCTCATGGATGTTATAGCCTCAAGAAATATTTTTCGAACCTTAATTTTACTGAAATAGGTGGGGGGTTACATATTCGCCGGGTACTGTATCACTCGTAAGCTGCGGTTTGCGGGGGTGTGCACACTTAAGTATGGTTACTCATGAGATATCGGGCAAGATTCGTTTCAACGAACCTAGTTATGCCAACTAGGATTCATTTTAACGATCCGGTATAGTCCAAGGGAATCGATAAGATACAGGGGGATGCCAGACATTGACCCCGAGTCGAGACCCAAGTGGAAAGGAGGGGACAAGATTGGTTGCTCCTAAGGCCTCAAGCTCTCAAGATAAGGAAACTAAGGATATTTTTTACATAATGAATGGTAGTTACGCTGTAACTACGAGAGAAGAGAAAGGTGTTAAGGGCTAGCACTGAAGTATGCTAGCGAATTCGGTTTCTTGAGATGATTAGTAAGGAAATTTCCCTGTGATGAGGGACTGAAAGGAAAAATGATGAGTGGGAAAGATTAGAAGTTTTACAGCGGAAAAACTTATGATTTTCAATATCTATTTGTATTCTCAAATGATTTTTGTCCTATTACATGGGAAAATTTCTTGGTAAGAAAGAATAAAGTTTTTGACATCTTGGTTTTCAAAACCTTTATTTAGTTTCAGGAAACCAATGGATTTCCTTGCTTAGCCGTTGTGCTAACTACACTTCAATGTGTTGTTTTCAGATGGAGTCCAGCGTTAGTTCTTGCAGCCCGACGAACTCCCCTAGTTCGTCGGAAGATGTGGGTCGTGGCATAGACTACGACGTTTTAAAGCAGCAGATGAGTGGTGCCGACCCTTATGCCCCCGGCTATACTCCTACAGCTCCCAATGACTCACTGGCAGTAGATAGTTTTCTTCCTATTCCTGAGGGTCCTGATGTACAAGCCACTTTTGGTTTTTACCCCATCGAGGTGCTAGTGAGAAGTAATCCCCTAGAGTTTATAGTTTATTACCCTTACCCGTGGGACCCGAGTCCTCGCGAGTATTGGGAGGAGTGGTCTATGGTCATGGTCACTTCTCGTTTCCTAGACCATATCACATGGTTCGAAGGGGAATGGCACCTGGTCTGGGGTGAGTTTACGGGTCCGGCGTATCGCCAGATTGAGTAAGCAGGATACTCGGAAGGTCCGTAGGGGTTTATTCCTTTTTGTGTAAATGTTTTGTAGCCAGGGAAGTGACTAATCCTGAACTTATGTTTTGGCCCGTTGGGCAAAAACCTCGGTACATACTCTGTAAATATTTATATATATATATATATATATATGTATGTATATTATCTCAAAATGAGTGGCCGTGTTTGTTGAATGAAGTTTCTGTTAGCCTGTGCACCTGTCGCGGGGTCTGTCAAGGGGATGATAGAGCTCGTTTTGGGTGTGGCGGTAGCACCTTGGGTTGTACGGCAAGCCGGATTCCTCGGGATGTACGGTAAGCCAGCTCGGGGGTGTTACACGCGTGGTGGTGGTCGGGGGGAGCTTCGGGAATATTTCCACGCCCCTCCACACGCGTGTGAGGCTGCGTGGGAGGCTCCTGCTTCACAGTTTCTTCATTTTGTGCTCAGTTTTGGCCTTAAGTCCTCCCTTTGGCTGTAGAATACCTTAAAAACATCTTCCATACTCTCGTTAGAAGTTTTGGTCACATCTGAGTCTAAATGCATGAAATCCTTATGAAATGGGTAATAAACTATACAATTCTAGCCCGTTAATGACCCCTAAAATAAGTTATTCTTGGTGCTTATCAAAGTTTCCACACTTAAACCTTGCTTGTCCTCAAGCAAGCATACTTTTCTAAACTTTAATCATCTAAGCACCAAGGATAGTTCGTTCTCCCATTGTCAATTAATCAAGCGATGTGTAGGTGTTCGGAGTTGAGTGCGTGAAATTTCCTACACTATCTACCAAGACCTCTAAACTTATGTCGACCAAATGTAAGAAATATGCTAAGGAAGTTAAGGTCTCAAGAGATGGATATAACATAAAAAGTTTTACACCTTTCAAGCATGCAAAAGTCAATAGGGTTTCACCTTGTATTTTCTAGGGGCCTCCAGCCGATCCGACTAGTGGGAACGATGCTCACCCCCTAGCCAATTTCCAACCTAACGCCAAAGCCCCTTTACGTTAAAATAAGTGAGGGCAGGGACATGGACCACTCATCGCCATGGCTTGGGCGATCATTGTATTTTCTCACCTCCTAGGATAACGTCATCAGGCTACTCGACTTCACATGGAGATCCATGCTTTTTCGAAGACAGTGCAATGGGTGCACGAATCCTAGCGAGGCGGCTCACCTCCTCTCAATTTTCTCTTCTCCTAGGAACATTTTAAGTGGACAACCGACTCCAGATATAGCGTTTGAAGACTATGGTTGAACACTTCCTAGCGAGAAGGCTTTCCTCAAATTTTATCTCTGGGAGTGGCCTTTTTTAAAGCCTTTATTCACGTTTCACCATATCAACCCCTCATGCCTTTTTTTAGGGAGTAGGGATTTTTTCACTCAAAGCTCACTTTATGGCTCTCCTTTTGCCCCATGTCCTGCTAAGATTAATTCAATTTCCGGGCTTCGCAATTTTTATCTTTCTAAAAACTCAAGGGGTTTACACTCTCACTTCGAGTGATCCTTGACTGAGGTCCAAACAAAATACAAGGTGAAGAACATCCAAGCACACATAAAAATTTTCAATTTGGGTCAAATTGTGCAAATTGGTGCAAAGTGTAACTTCCAAAGTGTAACTAAGGCTGCTTGGTATTTGATTTCCGCCAAAGCTTCTTTATATAGTGCAGATCTGGGTCGCGTACGAGGGTGCGTACGCTCGTACGCGACCTCGTACGCGACGTTCTTTGGTCATTTTCCTCCCACACGCGTGGTGGTGGTCGGGGGAGCTTCTAGAATATTTCCACGCCCCTCCACACGCGTGTGAGGCTGCGTGGGAGGCTCCTGCTTCACAGTTTCTTCATTTTCTGCTCAGTTTTGGCCTTAAGTCCTCCCTTTGGCTGTAGAATACCTTAAAAACATCTTCCATACTCTCGTTAGAAGTTTTGGTCACATCTGAGTCTAAATGCATGAAATCCTTATGAAATGGGTAATAAACTATACAATTCTAGCCCGTTAATGACCCCTAAAATAAGTTATTCTTGGTGCTTATCAACCACTCTAAGTCAAGTTCTTGAGAGTGTTGGTTTAAATACTCCAAGTGAAGGCCTAATCCGTGGAGATGAAGAAGAAGTTGAGGAAGAACAAGAAAATTTTCATGTGCACTTTGAGGAGAATGCCGAAACAAGGGAAGAATTGCCAAATTTTGAGAACATTGTGGAGCCACCCATGGAGGATGTTAGGGAGCTACCCGTAGAGCAACATGTAGAGCATGTTGTGGGAGAAATTGGAGTGCAAGTTGGGAGTGTGATGTTGTGGTTTTAGTGGGAGTGAATGTGAAGGTGGTAAAACGAAGAGTTAAACTCCCCGAGTATCGTGTCTCTCGAGGATGGCGAATGGGAATCAAATTAGTGTTGACCTTAATGGTGTTAAAAGGTAAGAGTAACAAGTATTACAAAGGATTGGTTTAATAAATAAGTTTGGGGGTTGTAGAAAGGAAATTACACTAAATATGCAAAGGGAAATAAAAGGGGTGTGCACCAAAGCCAAACAAATTGATTGATCTTCGTAGGAGATTTGGAAAACGAGTTTCGTGATCGAGTAAGGGAGTCAAGGTATTAGTACCGAGTGGCGTCACACTCAGACTCTCAATCCTCATTCGGTTGAGGCATTTCATCGAACACCTAGCCTACCACTCCTCTCGGATCTTATCCTTTCGGACTAAGAGCGGAGATATGGGTGAGTCGGGCTCGTGAGAGGTCGCTATCGCGTACTCTCTCACTTCCCGACAGTTCACTAGCTATTCCGGCCGAAATAGAAGTAAAGCTTGAACAACTTCAACCATACAAACATCAATCCTACTCCTTCATCTTTCAAAACTATAGAGCAAATTCTAAACAACAATCAAGAGTTTAACAAAGGCTCACACGCCCAAGATACTCTACTCAATCATGGAAATCATTCAAGAAAAGAAAATAGAAATTACTTTTAATAATAAATCTAAACTAGCAATTCAATGGAGAGAGTATGTTCCCCAAGAATGGTGGAGTTTACATCTTCAATCCATCTTCAATCTTAAGATCTACACTACTCTAATGGTAATTTTGTGTGTTTTTCCTCCCCAAAAGGGGAACAAATAGAGAGAAAAATCAGATCTGAAAGTTGGAAGAATTTTTTTACAAAATTGAGAGAGAAGGGTTTAAATAGCTGTCCAAGAAGTCGAATTTCCGCTGTTGCCCTACTGTCCCGCTTCCACGCCTGTCACACACATGTGGCCTTGCGTGGGAGCTTTCTGGATTAATTTCACGCCTGCTCTAACGCGTGTGATGGCGCGTGGCAGCCTCCTGCTTGATGAATTCTTTGTTTGTTGCTTCTTTTTGCCCAAAACTTTGTTGTATCCTTCGGAAATGACTCGAAGTAATTTTCTTGAGCTGGATTTGTCAAATAGAAGCTAATTAGAGGTTTATCCATGAAAGTGATCATAATTGGGTGCTGAGACATTAAAATATCATCTAAGCATAACCCGAATTTTGACTGTTTTTGGCACTTATCAAAGTTTCCACACTTTAGATCTTCCTTGTCCTCAAGCAAGCGTTCTATCAACTCCTAATCATCTAAGTGCCAAGAACAGTTAAATGAAGATAGGATAATCAAAAATTTCATGATCAGGTGTGTTGGAAAAAAGCGGGTGAAATTTCCTTCACTATCCACCAAGACTATTAAGTTTAGGTCAGACAAATGCAAGTAATATACTGAGGAAACAAAATGTTTTTCAAGTGTAGGTTTCTAAAATGACAATCACACTTTTCAAATCATGCAATTATTGGGAATTCATCTCCTATTTTATTGGGGCCTAAAAGCCGATCCAACTAGTGGGAACGATGTGCACAGCCTGGCCACAATTTCCAACAATACGCCAAAGCCCCTGTACTGAAAATTAAGTGAGGGCAGGGACACGGACCGCTCATCGCCATGGCTTGGGCGATCACTCTATTTTCTCACCTCCTAGGATAACGTCGTCGGGCTACCCGACTTCACATGGAGATCCATGCTTTTTCGAAGACAGTGCAATGGGTGCCCGAATCCTAGCGAGGCGGCTCACCTCCTCTCATTTTTCTCTTCTCCTAGGAACATTTTAAGTGGACAACCGACTCCAGATATAGCATTCGAAGACTATGGTTGAACACTTCCTAGCGAGAAGGCTTTCCTCGGATTTTATCTCTGGAAGTGGCCTTTTTGAAAGCCTTATTCACGTTTCACCATGTCAACCCCTCATGCCTCTTTCTAGGGAGTAGGGATTATTTTCACTCAAAGCTCACTTTAAAGCTCTCCTTTTGCCCCATGTCCTGCTAGATTTAGTTCGTTTCCGGGCTTCGCAGTTTTTATCTTTCTAAAGCCTAGGGGGTACACACTCCCACTTCGAGCGATCCTTGACTAAGGTCCCACTAAAATAGAAGACGAGAGACATGCAATCATACAGAATTTTCAAAATTTCATGGTGGTGTGTGTCACAGATAGCTTCCAGAGCATATTTCAAACATTTGTTTTGGCATAAAAGTAAGAATCTTCCCAGATAGTGCAGACAACAACACACTCTTTTTATCCTAACACCTTATCAACTCAACTGATTACACATCTTATGCAAGACATCCTTTCCACACTTTAAAAGTTGACATCGTCCTCGATGTCGCTCTGTGGAGCGGTGGAGAAAGAGTTGGGTCAAAGAATTAATTAACAAGAAGCAACTTTCCACACTTTAAAAGTGTTTCCTGGGCTTGGACTAATCTTTTTAATTTTAACACCCAAAAAGATCTTTCATTAATTCAAAAAAAATAAGAATGTTATACCAAACATTGAACAACCATTCTTCTTTCAAATGGGAATAGAAGATATACCTCTCGTAGCAATTCTTCATTTAAGCATTGACCGTCCCTTTCCTAGACAAAATATTGCATAAAAGATTTGTTGATGAAAGATGGAAAGTAAGAATTGTACCTCGTTTGATCATCTAGTTCCTTGGTTCAATCTCATCCTTATTGAGTTTGGGGTACCTCCCAAGAGTGCCACGTTTAACGTCCTTGGCTGGACGAAACATGGTAGGATCTAGACTAAAAAGCATAAAATACTAAGGCATAATTAAAACAGATAAAAATAAAACAGTGTACCCAAACAGATTCTTAAAGTTTGATTCATGGTTACTCCATTATCCAAATCTCTCATGGAGGCAAGGTCTCTTCAAATGTCAGTCATAGCCCTGAGCTGGGTCCTCTTCTTGCCAGTTCTTCTCGCAGAAATGCAATTTGCATGCTCAAATCCTGAATAAGTTCAAAAGTGTCTTGCGTCTCTTTGCTCCAAGAGGTCTTCATGTTCCATGTGCAACTCATACTGAAATCTTTGCATTGTTTCCCAATTAGTGACCTTTGTGAAGCGTGCCGGAGCTGCAGGTGATGAGTGTAGCGGAATAGGAGTCTGGTTTTCTGAAGGTGGGGCATCATTGGAGATTGAGATATTTAGAGATAGGGTTGGCGAAGAATGATGTTGATTGTCCGAAGGGGTTGGGATTTGTTCCCTCAGTGTGTTCGGTTCGGGAAATTCTGAGAATGGAAAGGGAGGTGACGGATTGACTCTCTCCTTTGGTTTCTTGGGTAGTTTTTTCTTAGTTGCCCTTATTCCCGTCCTCATTCGCAAGTTTCGACCAATTTTTAGCTCAGATAAATCCGTCATAGACAACGGAGTCATTGCTGCGCTTTTCAGAACCTTGCTGGTTTCTTCCATCTTTGCCTGATACCCTAAACCAAGGCACAGTTGAGTGACTAATGGTCCTACGAACAAAGAAGCGACTTTTTTAGATTGTTGTGCCTTCAACCATCTTTTGCACACCACCCCCATGTTCACAGGTGTATTTGTGTCCATGCTCCAAAGTGCAAACAAATCTGTTCTGTAGACTTTTGCGAAGTTTCCTGTGCGTCCTTCCCAAGATTGAGCAATTATTCGTCGGATAATTCGAATGTCGTCTCTTCTCAGCTGAGATTGTAATACCCTCGATCCACTCCATTCAACCCCTGGTTTTGCAATCTTCTTCCAATAATTCCTTGGAGTCTCGGAGTCACCAAAATCGATTGGAAGTTCTTTGTACCACATGCTCTCTTGGTCCTCCTTGGTATAGAATCAAAGCAAAACTCCTAGAGTGTTGACCGAGATATGATGAGGTTCATTGAAGAGATTGAATTTGATCGTTGGGCTTTTCAGGTCGCTAGTTTTTCCTGTAACTTCCAAAGTGGCCACAAAGTCAAAGACGGTAGGTATATAGGTCTGGTGGCACCATCCAAAAATTTTACTCCAAAAAGGTTGATGGATGAGGCATGCTAGCGAGTTTCGACATTGAAAAGGATTCAATGTCGCTAAGTCAATGAATTTCCAACTGGTTGTCGGAATGTAGACCGCATATTCAAAACGTCTCTGCTGCTTCTCCGTTACAAGTATCCTTTGTTCCATAATTCTTTCATTCCTTTCTTCCTTGGGCTTAGTCAGTTCAGTTTCCATCATCGGGGCTTTTCCTTTCCTAGCCCTCATTTCTTCCTGATTAGCCGTGGATGAGTGAGAAGACATTGCCTAGATACAATCAACGAGATTTGAACAATATGTGGGCTTATATTTTATAAGAAATAATATAGAATCTATCCATTGCATTTACTTCATTCATGCTTCTTTCAAGAAAATGAATCATGTCATATATGGGAAATATCATGTGAAATGCAAAAATGGTCAATATAGAGTCAATTTCTTCTTCTTCCCTTAGCTAGGTAGGAAATGAAAAATGAGAAAGCAATAACATTTTGAAATTGACAAAGCAATAGGTGGGGATCATCATTCTCTAAAGCCTGGAAAGCAAGAAACTTCCACATTTCATACTTCTTACTTCCCATTTATCATGAATTCCATACAATAAGATTATACCCAAATGTCCTAGGGTTTGCAATCTAGATATAAAAAATTTCTCAAATCTTGCAATGTTCATCTTCTAATAGCAAATATAGGTTCCAAGCAAGTTCTATAGTCTATTTCTAAGCCATCTTATTCAAGAAAATCATCAAACCACATTCATTCATACAAATATGTCTTCCAAAGAAAATAAATTCCAATAGATGTAAAGGAAGATGGAGAGAAGGAATGTTACCTTTTTAAGAGCTTAGGAAGGAGATTCAAGAGATTTGTACCAAGAATAGCTTTGGAGGAGGCTAGTCTTACCTTAGATGAAGCTCTTAGCTTTTGGATGTGGTGAAATGAGAAATGGGCAAGGGTTAGAACACATTTGCGCCTTATTTACGCAGTTTTTCTGGTGCCCGACCACGCCACTCACACGCGTGGGAGTGGGCGTGGCTAGCTTCTGGAAGATTTCCACGCCTGCTCACACGCGTGTGAGCGGGCGTGGCGGCTTTCTGGAAAATTTCCACGCCTACTCACACGCGTGTGAGTGGCATGGACTGTGCTTGCCTGCCTTCTTAAATTTTTTTTTTCTTTCCCCCTTTTTGAGTTTGGTCACCTTCTTTGAGGATTGGAACTTGGAGGACCATTTTCGGATGGAGAATCTGCGTGGTTAGTTGAAAAATTCTAGACAAAAGACAAAATTTACTAAAAACAGAAAAAGCAAGAATTAATAACGTGAAATTCAAATTCTAGAGATAACGTTGGGAATGCCTCCCAAGTGCGCCTTTGTTTAGAGTCTTTGGCTAGACTTAAAGGGGTGTATCCAATCAAAACTTTTAAAGACTTTCAAATACTTTTAAAGTGATGGATTTTAATTGACTTTTGTAGAGTTTTTGTAGATTTTCTTAGAATCTTTTAAACTCTTATTAACTTTGTAAATATCTGTAGGACAAACATTTATAAACTTTTAAAAACTTTTTCATATTAAAAAGTTAACAAAGTCATTAAAACTCTAAATTGAATACACACTCACAAACATTCTATAACTTCTATTAATATATTATTTATAATTTTCTTACAATAGTATATTTTTATAAATCATAAATAAATTAATGCATTGTAAAAAATATTTTAAAAAATATTGATTGTCACAAAAATAGAGTATATTAATCTCTCAAAAAATTAACTTAACATAAATACATATATTAGTATTTAATTAACATACAATTATATAAAATTATATTAATTAAATATAAATTATAAAATATAAATTATATTTCCAAATGTATTTTCAAAAAAAAATTAAAAAAATATTTATGTTGTTGTTGCTGCTGCGAACATAAATATTCTATGTTTTGAAAATTATATAATTATATTTTCAAAAATGTGCTGCGAACATAAATATTCTTTATACATCAATGTTCTAATTTTTTTGAAAATATAATTATATGATCTGTTTTCGTAGTAAAGTATATGATTATTTATGAAAGTTTTGAAACGTACCGTAAAATTGATGAAAAGTTCTTCTGGTTTAGATAGAGAAAAAAAAAAGTCTATAGAGAATGTTTAAAAGTTTGGGGTTGGAGGGTCGGATTTCATCTATTTATATTAATGAAGAAAAAGTATACACAAATCCTATTTTGACAGAGTCTATGAAAGTTAATAACTTTTTGAGTACCAGTAGACTTTTAATAACTCTATAAAAGTCTGAATCGAATATCAGTATACTTTTAAAGAGTTTTGAAAAGTCTGGATCCAATACCGGTATACTTTTAAAGAATCTTTAAAAGTCTAAATTGAATACCACCAAACTTTTAAAGTTAGTAAAAGTCTTTAAAAATCTATAAAAGTCATGATTGAATACACCCCCCTTAGGTTAGTCTATCCTGCTAAACATATAGACTTCGGGACCCTGCCTAGCGTCCCATGTACTTTTGATTTAAGAAATGCCCCAAGGTGTAGGACATTCTTGAATTCCCATTCAAACAAAGGAAGAACAAGGTGTATAATTGAAAGGTTTATGGCTTCAAACACTCCCCTTGATTTCTCAAAGGTAGTGCGATCTTCCCCTATTTTGTCGTTCTCTTTTCCAACCCCGATGTTCTTGTCAATTTTATCATAAGGTTGAGACCATATCCCTCCACTGGAAGTCATACCACCCCCCTCAATTCCCTCGAACAAATCAAATGTGAAAATTCCCTCCTTATCCATCATCTCTTTCTCACACTATCTATTCTCACCTCCCCACTCTAATGATCTGAAAGAATCACCCTCTTTTTCAGAATATAACAAAGTAATCTCCCCTTCACTTATCAACTCATCTCGTCCCAAGTCATAGGATTCATTTCCCACGAACTTAAAACTATCATATTCATCTTCAAACAAACTAGATTCCCCATGACTTCCAAACAATATATCACGATTTACTATAGAGTCATCCTCCCAAAAATTAAAGCAATCATAGTCGCAAGCAATAGAAATATCAATGCGTAGGGAATTGTCTTTACAAAGAGCATGAGTATTTTTATCTAAACTTTCGCACTCATTGATAAAATTGCCAACAAAGCCTATGGAATCATCCTCCCGAAAATAAAAACATTCAGTATCATGAGAATATAAATCATTGTTGCATTGTAAAAAGGAGTCATCCACTCGAGTGTCAAAAGTAAATCTATCAAGAGAATAGGTATTTTCGAAGGCAGTAATGCAAGAAGATTTAGGAATGTTACCATATGTAGGCTCTTTATCTTCCCACACTACTTCGATGTTCTCATCATCGCTCTCCATCTCGACCTCTTTTGGATTTTCCAATTCGAAAATTGGAACTTCTTCTAGCACCGGAGCATAACAATCTACCATCCCTTCACTACCGACTTCTTTTCCAGCGTTTTGTGCCTCAACCCTTGAATTGGTTTCCGAAATTGGGAGATTCTCTACAAGTGGGTAGTCTATCCGTGATGAACTTGTCCTCATGAACTCCTCCATCATGGCTAGCATTTTCGTTTCGATCTCCTCCAATGGAAGTCCTTCTTCCCGGAGAGTAGCAAGATAATCCTTTAATTCGCTCCGGATTTCGGCTTTCAAGTTAGCCATATCCTCCTTGGCCATTCTTGTGAACACTTCTATTTTCTCTTTAAGAGTTTCGATTTCGTTCTTGGCCAGTGGGATATAATCACAAAGATTGGGTATGGTAAAATACGGATTGGAAAGCGGTGTCTCAAGGTAATGTGTAGGATTCTTTCCTTTAAAAATTTGTGATGGAGATGGGTAATGGTTGTTTGGGTGGGAATTATGGAACGAAAATGGCTCGGGAGTATAGCTTGGGTCAATTGTTCTCATCATTAGTGCAAGCTTACTCTCTATGTTTTGGAATATTTCTTTAGAGCTT
This sequence comes from Ipomoea triloba, assembly GCF_003576645.1. Lineage (NCBI taxonomy): Eukaryota > Viridiplantae > Streptophyta > Magnoliopsida > Solanales > Convolvulaceae > Ipomoea > Ipomoea triloba. The sequence goes on along the minus strand of NC_044919.1, from coordinate 7,062,122 downwards.
ACCGAGTCATTTTGATAAGTGGAGTATTGTGGGGGAAATTTGTTTTGATTCGGTGGGATAGGGTGTGTGTATGGTGGTGGGTGATGGTTATGTACATAAGATGGATAAGAAGTTGGGTGCGGTAAGTAGTGATATGGAAATGGATAAGGGTTTTGAGGTGGATAGTGATATGTGGGTGGAATGTATGTATAAGTGGAATGGGGAAAATATGGATATGGTTGGGGTGGAACATGGTTTAAAGGATTTCCCTCATGGTGTGGGTAACCATGGGGATACATTTGAGCTCTCATTGGCAAGCTTACAAATGATTTTTAACAAAAATTTCCTGCACAAAGCTTAGCCAACAACAAATATATGCAACTAGAATTAGTTGCAAGTGAGCAACAAGATATTCAAGATAATTAAGCTCACTTTTCCAAGCAAGTAGCAAAGATAAGAAAATAAAACAAACAAAAAGAAAGCAATTCAAGAACTCTTAAAAATTAACTACAAAAACGTCAACGTAATTTAAAACCGTTTGCCATCCCCGGCAACGGCGCCATTTTGATGCTGTGGTTTTAGTGGGAGTGAATGTGAAGGTGGTAAAACGAAGAGTTAAACTCCCCGAGTATCGTGTCTCTCGAGGATGGCAAATGGGAATCAAATTAGTGTTGACCTTAATGGTGTTAAAAGGTAAGAGTTACAAGTATTACAAAGGATTGGTTTAATAAATAAGTTTGGGGGTTGTAGAAAGGAAATTATACTAAATATGCAAAGGGAAATAAAAGGGGTGTGCACCAAAGCCAAACAAATTGATTGATCTTCGTAGGAGATTTGGAAAACGAGTTTCGTGATCGAGTAAGGGAGTCAAGGTATTAGTACCGAGTGGCATCACACTCAGACTCTCAATCCTCATTCGGTTGAGGCATTTCATCGAACACCTAGCCTACCACTCCTCTCGGATCTTATCCTTTCGGACTAAGAGCGGAGATATGGGTGAGTCGGGCTCGTGAGAGGCCGCTATCGCGTACTCTCTCACTTCCCTACAGTTCACTAGCTATTCCGGCCGAAATAGAAGTAAAGCTTGAACAACTTCAACCATACAAACATCAATCCTACTCCTTCATCTTTCAAAACTATAGAGCAAATTCTAAACAACAATCAAGAGTTTAACAAAGGCTCACACGCCCAAGATACTCTACTCAATCATGGAAATCATTCAAGAAAAGAAAATAGAAATTACTTTTAATAATAAATCTAAACTAGCAATTCAATGGAGAGAGTATGTTACCCAAGAATGGTGGAGTTTACATCTTCAATCCATCTTCAATCTTAAGATCTACACTACTCTAATGGTAATTTTGTGTGTTTTTCCTCCCCAAAAGGGGAACAAATAGAGAGAAAAATCATATCTGAAAGTTGGAAGAATTTTTTTTACAAAATTGAGAGAGAAGGGTTTAAATAGCTGTCCAAGAAGTCGAATTTCCGTTGTTGCCCTACTATCCCGCTTCCACGCCTGTCACACGCGTGTGGCCTTGCGTGGGAGCTTTCTGGATTAATTCCACGCGTGCTCACACGCGTATGATGGCGCGTGGCAGCCTCCTGCTTGATGAATTCTTTGTTTGTTGCTTCTTTTTGCCCAAAACTTTGTTGTATCCTTCGGAAATGACTCGAAGTATTTTTCTTGAGCTGGATTTGTCAAATAGAAGCTAATTAGAGGTTTATCCATGAAAGTGATCATAATTGGGTGCTGAGACATTAAAATATCATCTAAACATAACCCGAATTTTGACTGTTTTTGGCACTTATCAAAGTGCAAGTGATACACAAAGTGACACTTTGGAGAGTCTACGAACCGAATTGGAGCAACACTTTGAGCACATTAAAGATGGATTCGAAGACTTTAATGAGAGATTTGAGAATTCTACCAAGGCCACCAATGATAAAATTCAAGCTTTCAGTGACAAGATGAATGAAATGGAGAAGAAAATTGCAAGAATTAGTCCAGTGATGCGTGATGAAATCACGGCCCTAAAAGCCGAATGGAGTGTCAATTTTCAAAAGGACAAAGCTGCAATGGCCGAAATTATTCAAGCTCAAAAAGGTGAAGTCACTATTTTGAAAGGAATGTACACACATCAAATGCAATAGTTGGAAGGATTGAAGAAAACTGTTGACAATTTTTGCAAAATTCAAAATGAGGAAATTCAAAAGGTAAGGGAAGAAAATGCAACCATATATGGCACTTGTGATTCACTAGTTGCATTATTGCATGACATGACCAAAGACATCAAAGATCTCAAAGGAAAGCAAGAAGAATGCCTCTCTCTTGATCGAGAAATTCGGGTGCAACAAAAAGGAGATGCACACTTTTTCCCAAGAATATTGGATGCTGCCAAAACAGGGGGAAGAAAGGTCAATCAATTTGGCCAAGTTGGTTCTAGTTCCACCGCACCAACTCAGGGGGAACGAACACAGGGGAAAGGGGTAAAATCATGTTTTAAAATTTTTGCTAACCCCGCAGGAAATGTATTTTCTACATTCACAGCCCCAAGGCAGGCAAGCCAACCGAATGCACCTGCAATGACTGAACAGGAGCGTGAAGATCGTATGGTAGATTTATTTGCCGATCACTTTGGAGTCACGCACGATGCTATCTTGGATCAAGAAGAAAGAAACCCGAGAGAATGCGCGAGATGGTATTTGCGTGGAGTTTTTCCCGCAAATGATCTACGTGAGGCCGCAGAATGCTACAGAGTGGGTAGAGTATTTCAGAAATTCTACCACTTGGAAGACAATGATGACTTTGGTAAGCTAAGGAAAAGGATAAATAGTATGTTGGGCATTTAAATTTATTCCTAGCTTACTTTAATATTGCAAGTTCATGACATATGATGATATTTTGTGCCTAATTCGAATTATTTGTAATGGTTCGAATTTGTGATGGGTCTTATGCTAATATATATCTATCTTTGCTTGTTTTATGTGTTATGGCTTTTTAATTTGACTTAATATTTTGTAGTATGCATGTTGGTACAAAATTAAAAATTCCAAGTGAATTAACCCAACAGTGCATAATTTTCGTACAAGTCAAAATTAATAAAGCCGTAGGTCAAAAATCTTTGAAAACTCATCGTAATGGCTAGTCGCAATAAAATTGAAAAATAAAATCAGTTGATTTCTAGACTGAGCCAAATATGATTGAGTATAGGTTTTGGCATCATCAAAAAGGGGAAATTGTTAGGAATAAAATTGTAATAGTTTTGATGAGCCAATTTGTAATTTTAGAAATCCCCTATTTTATTTTTAGAGTGTAGAGTTTTAGACCTGGAAGACAAGTCGTGACAATAGTTGGTTCGAATTATTGCCTATTAGAGTTCATTTTGTTATGATCCTTGTAAGTCATTTGCTTCTACTATACACATGAGTGTATATGATCCAATGGATAAGGCCGAATTATCATTGCTAGAAGAAACGAGTTCGAATCCTATTGAGAACGTTTTGAACTTTGAGAGCAAGGAATGGAGCTAATAGTATCACGGCTCAAAGTCAAATTCTTGGTCTATGGAGTAACTCATGGAGCTAGTCAAAGTCCAATAGAGGAAGTTCAAGTCAAATAGTCAAAGGCGAAGTTCAAGATCCACTATCTCTACACCATACGCTATACAATGCTAAGAAGAATCAAATATATTTGTTTGATGGATATGATTGAATAAGCTGAAAGCTGAAACGGAGTAATGGTTAAAGACTTAAGCATATACCTATTAGTCTAGTGTTTGAATCCTATGAGCAACATTTTAGTCCTTATAGACTAAACTTGGGAACTACTTAACACGGCTGAATTTTTGGAGAGCTAGTCAAAGTCAAATGGTCAAGGGAGCTACTTATGGAGTAACTTTTGGTCAATGGAGCTACTTGGAGAGTAACTCTTGTTGACTCTTACCAAGACTTATGCGCGTGACACACACCAACTTCTTATACGCGTAAAGACCATAATGGAGCAACTTATGGAGCAACCTAAAGTGGAATTTATACTTAACCATTTTTACATGGTTCATATTCTACAAAGTCCAGTACGTGATGCTATGAACCAGAAGAAACTTGGAGGTGGTGATTTTCTGAAAATCATTGTTCATACTCAAGCAAGAACCACCCGGAAAATATTTTAAAAGATCAACATGCCCAAAGGATCAAATCAAGATTGCAACAAAGTCAAAAATATCAAGCTCTGATGGATACAAAGTCCGCAATATCAAGCTGAGAAGGCAACAAAGTCAAAAATTGGAGGCTACAAGTTTCAAGATCAATCAAGCCGTAAAAGAAGACTTTGTGAGCAAATTGCAGAGGAAATTTTTCTAAAATTACCAGTGGCATTAAATGAGCAAATCAAAATGAAGATTTTATCAGATCAATTTGGCAAGTTATCAGATCAACGGTATGGTCATTAAATGAAGAGGTATGGCCATCAAGATCAGATTGAATGACCAATCAGATCAAGTGAACGTTCAAAATTTGAATGTTCATAACGGGGAAATAATTCTTTGAATTATAAAAAGCCCAAGAAGACTTGAAGAACAGAACGACGAGATATAGAACAGAGGTGACAGTTGAGATCTCAGACAAGGAATACACAGCACTACGAACCAAAAAAAAACGTGAAAATCAACAAGTGGGTGCTACTGAGCGGTGAATGCAATAAAAATACAAAGTGCTGAGATATTGAGCTATACACGAGAGGATTTCAAGTCTTAGAAAAAGAAATCTTTATTTCTTTAAACAAAAATTGTATCTCTACTAAAGGAGTGTAGCTGGGTGCGTAACACTCGGGTGAACTAAGTGTAGCTTTGTGCGTAACACTTGGTTGGAGCGTAGCTTTGTGCGTAGCGTTCGGGAACGTAGCTTTGTGCGTAGCGTTCGGGTAGCGTAGCTTTGTGCGTAGCGCTCGTGAGCTTAGCTGGGTGCGGAGAGCTCGTGGTTGAGTGTAGCTTTGTGCGTAGCACTCGAGAGTTTCACTATTGTATCTGGGTGATTGAAGATAGTGGAAATCTTCCTTGGAGAAAAGGAAGAAGTGGAGTAGGAGAATTACACCATCTCCGAACCACTATAAATCTCTGCCTCTCATTTACTTTACTGCACTTTACTTATTTGCATGTTTTAACTCACGTACTGTGTTGATCATATCATCTGGTTTGTGTGTTCCCACGTTCGCATGTGGCTCAAACTTTGCATACATATTCTTTGAGTTGTTTTAAGAGTTTCTAACGTATTGCATGTCAAGTATCTCTTCAGTTTTACGCAGTTTTATTTTATAGCACTTTACCGTACGATATTCCGCTGCACATTTCAAGTTGAATTTATTCACTTGAAATCTCTCTGGTTGAAGTGTTATAAAGTTTTTATTTGTTTGAGAAGTCTATTCACCCCCCCCCCCTCTAGACTTCTCCCACCCTATCGGGACCAACACCTGCATTATTTTTATCATAGGCTATTCAAAAATATTCACAAGGGTAAAGCTCAAGGTAATGCTAGAATTTTAAAAGAAAAATGTTCATAAAAATAAACATAAGAAAATTAAGCTAATGCTAGAATTAACAAGGGTAAAGCTCAAGCTAATGCTAGAATTTTAAAAGAAAAATGTTCATAAAAATAAACATAAGAAAATTAAAAATTTTGAAATTTTGTAGATTTTTAGGTAAAACCTCCTCCTCACACTTATTTTCAACATTGTCCCCAATGTTGTGAGATGAAAGAAAAGAAAATAAAGAGTCCCCCCTTATTCATTTTTGCATGTGTGGAGTTCTTATCTGGCCCTACAATTTTTAAATGAAAGGAATGACTTGCTTTATTATCCACGCCATTCAAAAGATTTTCCTTTTGGAGTTTGTCAAACTCCAACTTATTTTCCTGTGCAGAATCTAACCCCTTGACTGCAAAACAATGGTTAGCTTTATTTGGCAAGTTCATAGATTCCAAATTAGAAAATGCAACAGTTTCATCAACCACGGTCACGACTGATTTGTCACTTTGAACATCAGGAAGGATGGGGGCACAAATGGCTTGGGAGGCACATAAGGATTATCAGATTTGTGCAATTGAAGCTCATCCTTATCAATAATAATAACATCAACTTCATTATTCACTTTTTCAGACATTTCATTTTTTTTAGAAATGATATTTTCTTTTAAATTATCTTCAACAATTTTACCACTTAAAACAGTCATAGCATTTTCAGGTTGATTAGGCAATTTACCTGGCACATGACCTTGCAAAGCTTTAGCATTTTGGTCTATCTGTACTTCCAATTTTCTCAAAGAAGCTTCACGTTGTTGGGACTGTTGCTCATTTTCTTCTTGCTGCCTCTGGATCCATTGCTCATTTTCTTCTTGCTGCCTCTGGATCCATTGCTCATTTTCTTCTTGCTGCCTGTTACAAGTCTGTATAAAAGTATTCAAAGAATCTTCCAAAGATGGTTTTTTTGGTTGAGGTGGATCAATTGATTGAAAATTATTTTGATTATTACCCCAATAGGGATGACTTCGTTGAAAATCATTTTGATTATTTTCCCAATAAAAATTAGGATCATTTTCCAAACCCGGATTATAAGAATTATAGCACTGGTCGTTACCCCAAGAAAAATTAGAATAATTATCCCAACATGAATCATAGGAATTATAAAACGGGTCACACCTTTGATTAAAGGCATTCATGGAATTAGCATGTCCAAAATCACTATCATTTCTGCAAGTTAAGAATGAATTATTTTGATTCAAACCTAACAGAGAACACATAGTTTTCACATGTTTTGCTAACTCAAGACACTTGAAATGCTAAACCCATATTGGGATTAAATTCATCCATGATTTTTCAAAAAGCTAAAACTTTTTTTTTTATTTTTCTTTTGTTTTTCTAAAGCAATGAAAAAAAAATTGAATTGAAAAATAAAAGAAAAAGATTAGCAACAGTGAAAGGAAAGGTAAAAAAAACAATTCAAACAATTATTAGGAAAGGGAGAAAATAAATAAAAGGAATAGAGAAAACAAAAACAAATTAAAAGCACTTTCTCTTTTTTTTTGGATTAAATAAAAAATAATTATGTAAACAAAGAAAACAAATTGCACAATAATCAGTTCCCCGGCAACGGGGCCAAAAATTGATGGACAATTTTAATATAGTCCTCGCAAGTGCACGAGTCAGAGAATTAATACTATGCAATGTGTAAACTTGAAATTAAACTAACTTGACAACTTAAAGTGTTCAAAACTAAATGCAATATCAATAGTGAAAACTGAACCAAATGATATGTAGAAAATCGTGATAACAACTAAGCAATTAAAAACCTTGACAATACGATTGCAAATAAGTAAGAGATAACAAGAGAAAAAGTAACTCTAACATCGAATAAACTACCATTATAATAAGGGAATTTCAACTAGCAAATAATCGAGCACTCAAAACTGTGTTTAGCATTGTAATTCATACCGTGGGCATTAAGACTGTAGAGACCAAATAGTAGCAGTATAATTCATACTAACCTAGCATTGTAATTCATACGAATATAATGAAACAGGAATAATGTACTTCATGCTAACATATTGAATTGAAAATAATGAATTGAAATGATAAATGACTAATATTTCTAAACTCAAACTTAAAGCATAATAAAGGAAATGACAACAGCTAATGCCAATTAGGCACTAAAACCAAAGTTGAACAAAACAATCAAAAAAATTGCAAATTGAGAATTGAATAGTCAGAATGACGTAAGGCAAAGTGAAAACAAAGAAGAAAGCAAAACCCAAAATTAGATGCCAATTGCCAGTTGCTGCGACTCATAATTTCTTAGTGATACTGCCGATCCGCTGTGCCCAGACTTCGTATAGCGCTGCCGCACCAGCCGGAAATCGCCACCACGCCGTCGAACAAAGGTAATGTCCAGAATTAATTTGCTGCCGCCGAACGGAATTAGAAATCACCGTAGGAATCTCTGCTCACCGCCTCCAGAATTGATCCGGAGTGGAATTGATGATCTTTTCCTTCGAATTGGCTTCAATTTATAATTCTCAACCCAACCGCTTTTTCGAGCTCTTCCGCTATTCAACCGGATCTCCAAGATGACCGCATCGCAGCCGGAGTTCTAGTCTGACTTTCGGGCTCTGTCGTTTCGTCGACGCTAATTGACGGAATGAACGAAAAGGGTCATCGCTTTATTGCTGGGCTTTAATGTTAGGGCGTGAAATAATGGACTAATACAATTTCATTATCTAAACTAACAAAATAGTAACAATAATACTAAAGGCCCAAACAAAAATAATTATTAAAATAAATAAAAGAATAAACAAAATTAACTGAGATTGTAAAAGAATTATAAAAAGAATTTGCAAACAATCAATAAAAATAATGTTTATCATCTTATCTCTAGGAGTGGCCATTTTTAAGCCTATATTCTCAATTCACCAATTCAACCCCCCATGCCTTTTTCTAGGGAGTAAGGGATTTTTCACTCTAAGCTCACTGATAGGCTCACCTTTTTCCCCATGCCCTACCAAATTAGGTTCAATTCCCGGGCTTCGCTAATTTTATCTTTCTAAAACTAGAGGGTACACACTCCCACTTCGAGAGATCCTTGACTAAGGTCCCAACAAAATAAGAAGTGAAAAACATGCAATCACAGAAAATTATGAACCATGTTGGTTCCAAAAATTTCAATTTGGTGCAAATTGTAACTTCCAAAGCATATTTCCAAAATTTATTCGGCATAAGATTAGGAGTCCTCCTAGATAGTATCGACAATAACACACTCTCTAATTCTTATACACTAATAACTCAATTAATCAACCAATTCAAATGCAAAGCATCATTTCCACACTTAAAAGATAACAGCGTCCTCGATGTTGCCATGAGGGATGGTGGAAAAGGAGCAGGGTCATATGAATAATTAACGAAAGCACCTTTCCACACTTAAAAGTGTTTCCTGGGCTGGGACAATTTTATTAAAAATAAACACCCATTCATAAACAAGACCATACTACTAATCAGTTTATATATCAAATTAGACAAACTTTGGGATAAGAATACTCATATCAATAATCAAACTGAGTTGTATAATGGAAAAATGATTAAGAAAGATATACCATACTGTGCACCTCTTCCAAAATGAGTTAAGCATCATTTGCCAGCTTTCCTCTTTCAGAAATATCCCACAATAAAGGTCAGAAATAGAGAATGAGGAATAAGGGATATACCTTTTTCTGCCTCATGGTTCCTTGGTTTTTCTCTCTCTTATTTGGGCTTGGGGTGCCTCCCAAGAGCCCCACGTTTAACGTGCCTGGCTGGACGAAACGTGGTAGCAAACAACATACTACAAAACAGCATAAACATGAAATAGAAACAAACAAAGTGAAATAACGTCCACAAGCATATTCTTCAAGTCACTGACTGAAATTACTCAAGCATTCAATTTTCTCAAGGCAATTTCCAATTTCTTTCCTTGTCATGCACTGGGTCCTCTTTTCGCAAGTTCCTTTCTGAGGAAGTCAATCTGCATGCTCATTTCTTCTAGAAGTTCGTAGTGTCGAGCATCTCTTTCTTCCAAAAGCCTTTCTTGCTCCAGATGCAGTTCATATTGGAAACCTTGCATAGACTTCCAGTCTGTAACCTTGGTGAATCGTTGGGGAGCTGCAGGGAGTGATGATGATTGAGCTGGAGTAGGATCTTTTGTAGACGGGGCCACTGACTCGGAGAAAATGGAATTATTTCGAGATAGGATCGGAGGGGAATAAGGTTGGGCTGATGGAGACGATTGAGTTTGCCCACGAGATGTGGCGGGTTGCAAAGTTTCGGAGGATGAAGAAGGAGTTGGAGCCTGTGCTGCTGAATTGCGTGACTTAGTCACTTTCTTCTTAATCGCCTTAGCCTCGTTCCTATTTCTGCGTGAGTGGCCGAGGTTCATGGTAGATAAATCCTCGCACTAGTACAAAAACAGGCATCTGCGTACGGAGTTTTGGACTATCTGCGTCCGGAGTTTTGGACTATCTGCGTCCGGAGTATGCCGGAGACGCAGATGCCATGGACTATATGCGTCCGGAGTTGCCCCAGATGCAGATAGCAACCAGCTGCGTCCGGAACTGGGCAGTTCCGGACGCAGTTGACATTTTTTTTTAAAATTTTTTTAATATGCTATTTATTTTGCTGTGCACCCCAAATAATTTTCTGTAGCATTTACAATTCCTGTCCAGTTCTCAACACATACACATCAAAACATACCAACTTCACAAATCTCAAAGCTAATAAATTCTCAAACCCTTCCCTTTATATGGGAGGTGGTGGGTTCGAGCTTCAGTGGAGGCAATATTGATTCTTGTGCTTCAATAGGTTGAGAAAGTAGTTATGAACAGATACTGCATTGTAATAGAGTTAGTATTATTCAAAAAAAAAAATTCTCAAAACAATAATCTATTCATCATCTATCCAACAAGTTCACAAATCTCAAATCTACTTCATAGTTTTCAACATCAAACCACACCACATCAAAACCATACACCAAACATCAAACCACACCTATCCAACACTTTAACACTTCAAAGCTACTTCAAAGTTTTCAAAACTTCAACAATAAATCAACTTCAACACTAGCTACTTCAAATCTAAATATTTCTCACCAATTCAAAGTAAAACTAAGTTACCAAAATACTTAACACGTACTAAATAAAACATAATAAGTAATCACATAATGTTAATAGTAAACACATAATTTTAACACATACATCATTACAATTTCATAAAACATAACACATTCATCATTACATCATTACAACACTTTACCTACACAAAATGTCATAAGCATTCTTCACAAAAGTATTTAGCCCAAATTTCACGAATTTCATGGATTTGATTCTCCGTGTAGGACTTTGACCCCGCAAATGCCTACAAAAATTTAAAAATTATCAAATTATTAGTTTTAACATTAATAAAATATAATTTATAATTCTTTAGTTTTATTAAATATTACTTACCGATGCTAAATCTTCATACTCATAGTATTGAGTGCATATCTCAAACATAAATCGCAAGACATAATATCCGCACTCCACACTACCGGGTTGTGTAGGACACTTCAAATTATAAATTTTGATTTATATATATTAGAAAGTTAAACAATAAAACATTACTAATAATCTTATAAAATATATAAAACAATTTTGATATATACCTTAATTTCCCTCCATTTTAACAAATTTTTAGCTCTTTGTCCTTTCAAATTTGTTGTTGACCGAAATGCCCTATAATATACTCTCATAAGGTGAATTCAAAAGAATAATAATTGTTAATAATAATAAATAAATATTATTAGGAGTTACTTACACACTCAATGGGGCCTTAATCTCTAGGTCGCGGTTACATGGCAGTGAGTCTAATACATAGACCACATTTGATTTCATGCAAATGACCAAAAGCAACCAATGACTTCTACATTATTTAAAAACAAATATGTTAATGCAATTCACAAATAAGTCAATTAATTTATATAAATAACAAAGAATATAAATATAGTTTTCTTACTCTTGATGGTATGGAGCCAAAATAAATCTCTGGTCCTTCTCTTTCTTAATCGCATGCAAGAGATAAGAAACGACCGCGTTGTAATTATTTTTGAGACTATCTTTTGAAATCTTCATTGGGTATACAAATCCAATTGATGACACTCCAACTTTCTTGCATAGCCGATAAAGACATCTAAAATGTAAATAATTAGTAAATCAAATGATAAAAGATAAAAGACTAAAGACTAAAGAAAAAAAATACTTACATTATAAAGACTTGTATTATGGACACATCGAGCCATTGCATTGTCAGCAAGTCTTTAATGTCGTCAAACATCACAACACCAGCCATATTTGATTGATGGAATATGTCCAACACGGCAACACCTCCTCTACCTCCATCTCAACATAGTCCAAATTGGCTGGCAAGTTTCTTAGATATGAAACCATCTTCTTGGATTCATCTCCCAAGTGCTCCAACACATCTTCAGACACAATCGCGGATTGTAACTCTATGGCATATTGATCATCACTTTGAAAATTCCTCATACTTTGAGCTTTTGGAATTTCCTACGTGCCAAGAAAATTTAAAAGCTTAACAACAATTAGAAGATATGAAATTGAACAAGATATTAAAGATATTCAATATTACCTGAAACTCGTTCACTGGATCAACAGACTGACAACTACTCCAAAGCGGTGTGCCTACCCTTGGACTAGCTTGTGTATTCTTCATAAAAGATTGAAGTTGAGATTGCATATCCTTAAACTTTTCCCCCATTTCTTCCATTGTTTCTCTTCTTATTTTTCAGCCAATTTCTCATACAGATTTTTCTCCATAGCCTCAAGATCAACCCCTGAAACACCCCCAGATGATTTCCCACGGCTAGGCATACCAAACACATCCCGAATCTTGCTATGCACTCCAACGCCTCTCACATAGCCACCGTGCTCATTGGTGCCCAGAGCTGCTGATAATATATCATTTTGACGGGCTGGTTGGAATGATCCTTGAGACATCTATTCACACTTCTCGATCTATTGCAACACAAGAAGATTGTTAGCATTCTCATTAATAATATATATATATTTATTTATTTATTTATTTATTTATATTTAAAGTATTTGTATTACTTACAGTTTTACCAAACACTCCCATTGTTTTTTCGTTGGGAATGTAATAACTTCCATCTTCGAATTTTTTAGACCTCGCTCGAATCCAATCCAAGCTACGATCATTTGCTCCTATTTTCGATGTAATAGAAGCGCAAGAAGATTGTGAAGACAATGGGTCAGACACATCTTTAGATTTCTACAATCACAACAAGGACACACTATATATTTTTCATCAATTTTACTTGCATATTCCTCGGCAATTTGTACGAATGTAACACCCCAATTTTCACACCTTAAATTTATTATAAAATCACTAATAATATATTGCGGAAGCTTATACATCTAACCAAAAGAAAATGGGTGTTACCGCCACGCTTAGGTATCTTTCCTATACCCAAACGCTAAGGCTAAACTTACAACATCAAATAACAATCCAAAGTCTAACTTACTACATATGGAAATAATCAATACAACCGGGTATTTCTGACAATGCTAAAACTTCCAGGGTGTCTATTTTAAGATAGAGTAGATCTCAACCTCAACTTCCATCCTATTCATGTTCACCTGCAGAAATCATTTTAACACAAAAACAAAAGGGTGTATATCCCAAAATTAGCATAAGCTAAGTAAGTTCCATTTCACCCCGTAAAATATAGGTTTGGGTTTTTATCATTTATCTCATAATATACTTTTTCAAAAAAATATATGTGGAGATATACTTTTCCAAAAATAACATATTTGTCAAGGAGGATTAAATACCAAGTGGAGAGTCTTTAAGCTCTCTACATAACCACCACTAGGCATCATAAGCCAAACCAAAATCAAATTGGGGGATTCAACCCATACCAATATCAATCAATCAATTTTTCATAATGACTACAATTCCAAAGGTAAGTTGTGAGATTTTCGGCTCACACCGGCACCAATATTATTATCCTCCAATGACCAAATATGTACATATAATTTCCAAAAATATATCATTTCTTCATAAATAGATTTTCTCCAAATATTTCTCAAATAATATAATTTTGATATCACATGAACATTATTATGCACATAATTTTTAAAACATATAATTTTGATATCATATCATATCATATATCATCAAAATATACTTATATATATTGGGGCAAAATATATAATTTTAGTGAACATGAAATCATATATTGGGGCAAAATATATAATTTTAGTGAACATGAAATCTTATATTGGGGCAAAATATATAATTTTAGTGAACATGAAATCTTACCCTGGGGCAAAATATATAATTTTAGTGAACATGAAATCTTACCCTGGGGCAAAATATATAATTTTAGTGAACATGAAATCTTACCCTCGAAGACCAAAACTCTCATCAACACTTAATGGGATTCTAGCCACTTGATAAGAAACTTGAGAGGCTAGATTTTCCTTCAAATCCTTTAAACACCAATAGCTAAATCCTCTCCTTTACTTGAAGACTTGTGAAGAGAATTTGGCTATGGATTCTTGAGCTTCAAGGAAGAAGATGAAGACTAATACTCTCTCTCTCCTCCCTTTTTTTCCTCTCTAAATTTCGGCCAAGTGGGAAAAAAATGGGAGATCAAGCTTATATATTATCTCTTATAAGATAAGGATGAAAACATGTGGTATAGAAAGTGACACTTGTCACATTTTTGTGATGGGTAAGGGAAAGTATCTTTGGTTAGACAGTTATGGGTTAAAACAGATATAGTTACGGTAGAAAAATTAGAGAATTATAAATGGGCCAAAAAAATTGGGCTAAAATAATTAATTTGGAATTGGGCTAAAGTTAGGTTCAGAACATTACGAAATAATCACATTTGGGCTTAGGGATTTAAGTAGTAAAATAAAAAAAAATAAGTTGACCCAATGCCCATAACAAAATAGTTAGACTTATATAAAATAATAATAATAATCCCTTTTTGAAAATATTTATTAAAATAATAATGTTAGGAAAATACGGGGTATTACAACAAAGTCTAGAACCCCATTGACATATTCAAGTGTATTACGTTTCTTATACATCCAACTCCGATCCATATCTCCTATTGTCACACAAACATTTATAATATGATAAATGAATTAGTTTATTTGAGCTACAACTTAAAGGCTCAAGTTCAATAATTGAAAATTAAAAATACTACCAAAAGCTAATTAAAAATTTATTGGACACTTTGTTAATTTTGGTTATATACTTTATTGAGTATTTAAATACTTGAATGTGATAATTATTTCTTATTTATTGAACACTTTGTTAATTTTGATTATATACTTTATTCATAATTATTTGATTTACTTGAATGTGATAATTATTTCAAATTTATTGGACACTTTGTTAATTTTGGTTATATACTTTATTGAGTATTTACTTATATACTTGAATGTGATAATTATTTCTTATTTATTGAACACTTTGTTAATTTTGATTATATACTTTATTCATAATTATTTGATTTACTTGAATGTGATAATTATTTCAAATTTATTGGACACTTTGTTAATTTTGGTTATATACTTTATTGAGTATTTACTTATATACTTGAATGTGATAATTATTTATTATTTATTGGAGAGTTTGTTAATTTTGGTTATATACTTTATTGATAATTATTTGATTTACTTGAATGTGATAATTATTTCAAATTTATTGGACACTTTGTTAATTTTGGTTATATACTTTATTGAGTATTTACTTATATACTTGAATGTGATAATTATTTCAAATTTATTGGACACTTTGTTAATTTTGGTTATATACTTTATTGAGTATTTACTTATATACTTGAATGTGATAATTATTTCTTATTTATTGGAGACTTTGTTAATTTTGGTTATATACTTTATTTATAATTATTTGATTTACTTAAATTTTGTATAATTACTTAGCTTCATATTATTTACTGTACACTTTATTGTAAAATTTAAAATACTACAAAAAACTAATTAAATATTTTACCAACTAAAAATAACTAAATAATTTAAAATTTAAAATACTAATTAAAACTAGCTAGCTATTTACTTATATACTTTATTAAATTTGTTAGGTTATATAGGTTAAATTTTGCTACTTAAAAATTTTATATATACATAACACATAATATACAAAAAAAAATTCTAAAATATATTATTGAACATTTTAACACATAATAGCAAGTATATGGATATACATAATACACAATTTTTTTAATTCATAATAGCAAGTATATATCATAATACACAATTTTTTTAATTCAACTATCACAATATTAATACTTAACAAATACAATAATACACAATAATTAATCAAAATTAAATTTAACAATAATAAATATTTATTATGGATAAAACAAATAAATAAAATAAATAAAATAAACAAAATAATTAAATCTGCGTACCTTTACAATCGACGACGGGAGCACCAACAGCGGTGACGACCGGCGGTGGGCGGGGAGGCGACGGGTGGTGCAGCAGCTACGTTCGTCGGCGAGGGAGTGCGGCGGTTGCGTTGGGCGGCAAGGGGCAGCGGCGCAGAGGCTTCAGAGAGCAGCGGCGACGGTCCTGTGAGAGGAGGCGGTGGCTGTGGAGAGCAGCAGCGGCGGCGGCAGTTGTGTCGACCGGAGGCGTGGAGGCGTCAACTATGGAGGGTGTGGAGGTGTGGGGGCAGACGGCTATGGAGGCGTGGGTACGGTTCTGAGATCCAGATCTATTTATATTTTTTTTTTAAACAAAAAAAAACGTAGCTGCGTCCAAAGTTTGAACTTCGGACGCAGCTACGTGTCACGCGTCTATTAGCTGCGTCCGAAGTTCCAACTTCGGACGCAGCTGCTCAATATCGTCGGACCAGCTGCGTCCAAAGTTGGAACTTCGGACACAACTGGCCATTTAAAAAAAATTAATTAATTAAAATGTGGCCAATCTAATTACAAAAATGCCACCGCGTCACTTTGCGCGTTCGGAGTTTCAACTTCGGACGCAGCTGGTCCTACATTTTTGCTCTATTCTGTACTAGTGTCGAGCAATAGAGGGGTCATAGCTGCCTTCTTCATGATTTTCTCAATCCATTCCGTCTTCGCCTTGTATCCTAGAGCTATGCACAGTTGTGTAACTAGCGGTCCCAAAAATACTGAAGTGACTTTTTTCTCGGTGTTGTGCCTTTAGCCATCCTTTACATACCATTCCCATGTTTACAGGTGTTCCTGTGTCCATGCTCCAAAGTGCAAATAAGTCAGTTATGTATACCTTTGCATAATTGCATCTGCGTCCTTCCCATGATTGGGCCAGAATACGTCTAACTACCCGAATGCCATCTCTGCGAATCTGGGAATGAAGTACTCTTGCACCACTCCATTCAATTCCCGGTTTTGCAATTGTTCGCCAATATCTCTTCGGAGTTTCTAAATCTCCAAAATCCCAAGGAAGACGTCTATACCATGGTCTCTCTTGATCTTCCTTGCTGTAAAATCCAAGCAGTACCCCTAGAGTGTCAACTGAGAAGTGGTTGGAATCATTGAAAATGGAGAATCGGATAGTTGGGCTCTTTAGATCGCCGCTCCTTCCCGTGACTTCTAGACTAGCTATGAATTCATAAACTACCGGTGCGTAGGTTGGGTGACGCCATCCAAAAATTTTGCTCCAATATGATTGATGGATGAGACAAGCCACTGAATGCCGGCAATGGAAGGTAGAGCTGTCAAAACGGGCTTAGTTCGTCGGGCCGGCCCGCCCCGCCCCCTACCTAAGTAGGGGGCGGGTTTCGAAAATTGAAGCCCGCCAAAAAGCAGGCTTTTTTGGCCCGCCCCGCTTAGGCCCGCGGGCTTGGCGGGGTGGGCCGCGGGCTTAGCCCGTTTTTTTTTTTTAAATTATATATATATATATATATATATATATATATATATATATATATATATATATATATATATATATATATATACTTTTACATAATTATTTTTTTAGAGTTCAGCCCCTAATTTCCCTAAATCCCTAATATCCGACCTTCCGCTTAGACTCGTTACGCCGCTGCCCGCTCGCCAATCCCCAAATCCAATCGCTCACCGCCCGTCTGCCCAGTCGCCCACGCATCCGCCGGCCGCCAGTCCACCACCGCCAGGAGTTCCAGCAACGCCGCCTCCCAGGCTCCCACAGGCCACAGCGCACTCCGCCAGAACTCCAACAGCGCCGCCGCCCTCCCACTCCGGACTCCGGTTGCCGACGCCGTCCGCAGGTATTGCAATTCCAGATTTCCAATATATATTTATGATATACTTATATATTTATATAGTATTATACAGTAATACAGTATGATATATTATATATATATATATATATATTTCACTTACACGGCATTTACTATTTAATTCAAGACAAGGAAACTAGAAAATAGAGATTGCAGTGCTTGGAAACTAGAAAATATCGAAAGTGTAGCCTGATACCTTAACAGCAACAATATGCATCATCCTCTGTTTTTCATTCTTACATCATGTATATAATATATGTGTGTGTTTAACTGTTTATTAGTTTATACACTCAAACATATATGTTTATATATGTGTTTTATATGCTTTATATATATATATGTGTGTGTGTGTGTGTGTGTGTGTGTGTGATTATTAGTTAATATGTTTTATGATTTATTATTTGCAGAATTGCATTGAAAAATTCAAATAAAAAATGGAAGCAAATCAAGATGATGCTACTACTGTTAATACGGCGGTTGATTTGGAAGTAGAAAGTACTGGCGGTACTGCATCAAAAGGTAAAAGTAAAACCTCCGAAGTTTGGACTTATTTTACTGTTATTGGGCCAAATGAAAAGGGCAAAGGAAGATCTCAATGTAAAGGGTGCAAAACGATTTTATTATCGGGGGGTAAAACTTATGGAACATCCACAATGACGCGACATATGAAGTCTTGCAAATTGTTGAAATATCACTTTCATGATATAAGTTAAATGAATTTTGATTATGATGGAACAATTAGGTTTAAAAAATTGGATATAGGGCTTGCCCGTGAGGTGTTTGCTGCTGCGATTGATGAACATGATTGTCCTTTTGCATTTGTTGAATATCCTGGTTTTAGGAAATACCATAAATTACTCAATCCTGATGCTCCAATGATTTCTAGAAATACTCTTGTGTCTGACATTAACAAGTTGTATTTGAAGGAGAAAAATAAACTTAAACAAGTGTTGACTAGTATTCCAAATAGAATTTGCTTGACTTCTAATTTATGGACTGCTTGTACTACTGAAGGATACATATGTTTGACTAGTAAACTAAATAGTAAAATACTTGCTTTTGATAAGACGCCTCGTCCACACACTGGTTTTGAATTGGCACAAAAAATGTATGAAATCTTGAAGGATTGGGGGATTGAAAAGAAGGTGTTTTCTTTGACTTTGGACAATGCAAGTAATAATGATAGTATGCAAGGTATTTTGAAGGATCAATTGACTATGCATGATAGTTTATTGTGTGATGGAGAGTTTTTCCATATTCGTTGTTCAGCTCATATTTTGAATTTGATTGTCCAAGAAGGTTTAAAAGCTGCTACCCACACTTTGCATAGAATTAGAGAATATGTGAAATATGCAAAAAGTACTGAAAGTAGGATGAAAAAATTTCGAGAGTGTGTGGTTGAAGTTGGTGGTATTGATACCTCAATTGGCTTAAGATTAGATATGCCAGTTCGTTGGAACTCTACGTATTTGATGTTGGATAGTGCCATTAGATATAAAAAAGTTTTTAGTCTTCTCCAGTTGAAAGATAAGAATTTTAAGGTTTGCCCTTCAAATGAAGAATGGAAAAGGGGTGAAAGATTGTGTGCTTTCTTTAAGCCATTTTATGAGATGACTAACTTGATTTCTGGTTCTTCTTATCTTACATCAAATGTGTACTTTTTGCAAGTTTGGAAAATTGAAAGGTTGTTGAAAGAGGGTTTAAGTGATGAAGACACATCGATGAGTGCGATGTGTAAAAGGATGTTAGAAAAATTTGACAAATATTGGAGTGAATATAGTGTAGTGCTTGCTTTTGGTGTTGTTCTTGATCCACGGTTTAAGTTTAAAGTGTTGGAGAAGCTATATGCTAAGGTTGAGACAAATCCTACTAAATGCCAAGCATATATTGAGATGCTTAGAAAAAAGCTTTACAAGCTTTATGATCAATATGTGAGTGCCATTGGATCAAGTTCATCACAACCAAGTTCTTCAACTATCATGCATTCAAGAGTGGAAAGTCAAGTAGCGAAGAAGTACCCTAAAAGATTGTTTAATGTAAGTATTTTAACACTTTATTGTGTATTTTTTTTATTATATTATCTTAGTTGTTAGTATAGTTATTATGTTTGAATTAATGCAGGATGTTCTAGATGTTAGTGATGAAATTGTTGAGCCTGTTGAAATATCTGAATTGGATCGTTATTTGGAGCAGCCATGTTATGAGATGAAGTTTTATCAGGATTTGGACGTGTTAGATCATTGGAAGGGTTGTGTTCAAGGATTTCCCATCCTTTCATGTATGGCACGTGATTGGTTGCATCGGAGTCTGCATTTTCTATTGGTGCACGTGTGCTCACAAAATATAGAAGTTGTCTGTTGCCTGAAAAAGTGCAAACTCTAATTTGCACTTGTAATTGGTTGCATGTTTTTAATATGGGTAAGTTAATATATTTGGTTACATGTTATATTATATTGATTTTTTTAATGTAATGATTTAATTTTAAACAATTTTTATGTGTTTTATATATAGATGATGATGATGTGGATGAAGGCAATAATGGAGATGAAGGAGATGATATGAATGAAGATGAATTGAATGATGGAATGTCTTGTGTATGATCATTGATCAATTATGAATTTATGATACTTATGTTTAGATTATTTTCATTATGTTTTATGTGAGTGATGTACTTATGGACTTTTGGACTTATGTCAATTATGTCATGTGTCTATGTTTTATGTGAGTGATGTACTTATGGACTTTTGGACTTATGTCAATTATGTCATATGTGTCATGGACTTATGCGTTGTATTGTTAATTTGTTATGTGCTTATGTGATATTGTGATATGACTTATCAATTTTTCACTTATGAGTTATGTATATGTTATTTTAATTATATTTGTGTGTACAAAACTACAAAATTTAATGCCATTGGATAAGGTGAATAAACCAAAAAAAAAAAAAAAAAAAACCGGGGGCCCGCCTAGCCCTGGGGCGGACTGGGCCTGGGATTTCCAGACCCGCCAAAGGGCGAGCTTTTTTTGCCCGCCCCGTTTAGGCCCGCGGCCCGCCGGGCTTTGGCTCGCCCCGCCCCACGAGCCCGTATTGATAGCTCTAATGGAAGGGATTAAGAGCAGCTAAATCAATGAAGTTCCATCCGGTAATTGGAAGGTTGATCAAGTAGCGGAAACGCTGTCTCATTTTCTTGGTCATGATAATCTCGCGGTAAGAATTTCCTTCGTCACCATCTTCCTCTTTCGGTTTTAGTGAATCGGGTTCCTCTATTGTGGCTTTTCCTTTCCTAGCTCTCATTTTCTTTTTTATGAACAGTTGATGATTGCGAAGACATTTCCTAGAAAACAGTCAATAATTTAGATATATTGCACGGAAACATCCTTCACACTTTAAGACACAATCTATCATTTGGAATCACGACAATATAAAATTTTTGCACATCTTTAAGACAATTTGGAATTCAAAGGTCAACATACAAAGTCAACTTCATCTTCTTCCTTCAAACTAGGTTGAGGTTAAAAATGGAGTGAACATAAAAGCTCAAAATTCATCAAATAAAAGGGTGGAATCAACAATGTAGCATCATAGGAACAATAAAGTTGCAAACTTTTCTACTCATGCTCCCAATTTCATATGGAAATTTAACAAAACAAGGCATGCCCAAATCTCACATAGGGTTTATCATCTAAGCATCAATAGTTTGCAAAGCATGGAATTTTCATAATATAATAACAATGCAAGTTTAAATCCAAGTTATATGTATGATCTCACAACAAAATAACCATAAAGAAAGGGAAAATTGTAATTTTTACCCCTCCATAATACGTCAATTATCAATGTCACCCCTGAATTATTAGTGGTGTAAATGTTGCCCCTCAATTTTCAAAAACGGTATATATATTGCCCCTCCCGTAACAAAGGAGGGGAAATATTTACACCACGGGAGGGGCAATATATGTACCGCTTTTGAAAATTGAGGGGCAATATTTACACCACAATAATTCTGGGGTGACATTGATAATTGACATATTATGGAGGGGCATAAATTACAATTTTCCCATAAAGAAATTTAAAGCAATGCAGGTTCATGTGGATATGCTTAAATGAAATAAACTCTAGTATTTGAACTAATGAAAGCAAAGAAATGGGTTACCTCTTGGATGACCTTGTTAGATGGAATAGGCTTGAAATCTTGCACTTCTTTTCGAAAACATAGAGAATCCCTCCCTCGCCGATGATTTTATATTTTTTTACTTCGAATAATATCAATTACCCGTGCACTTCTTTTTTATTGCTTTTAAATAAAATCTTAAAAAGTATGGCAATTAAGGAATTAATACTTTTTGTAGTATAAACTTTATAATCCGTTAACGAAATTGATAATACACATATTAAGTCCATAATTAAAGGAGATTTTAAAAATTATGATAATTATTCCAATTCACAGAATATTACGTCCATAAAATTATGCAAATTATTCAAAGTCTCAGATTATTACACATAAAATTATGCTAATGTTTACTTTTGAATAAAATCTTAATAATTATGGTAATTAAGAAATTAATTCACACATTATCCTTTTATTTAAATGTTTTTTATACTTACCGTAATATAGATTTTATCTAATCAATTAAAGAAATTAATGGTACACATATTATGAACATAATTAAAGAAAATTAAATATACACATATTACGGACATAATTAAAGAGAATTAAACATACACATATTATGTCCATAATTAAACATATACATATTATTTTATTGAAAATAATATATAATCCTTAATTACCATAATTATTCGGATTACATGCATGGATGTCATAATTATCATAATCTATACTATATATAAAAGCATTATCCTCTTTCCAAACTTTCCCGCCCAAAGTTAGTGGCATTTTGGTAAAATCAGTTATTTTATTTATTTATTAATTTAATTTATTAATTAATTTATTAATTATCCACCGTGCGTGCCTATTATGGTTAAATGTTGGTGATTGAATAATTGGATTTATTAATTATCCATATATATATATATATATATATATATATATATATATATATATATATATATATATATATATATATATATATAGGGTCATGTTCAGGTGTGGTCGTGCTTTCCCGTGCGGCCGTGCGGTTCACACCACTCAATGTTACGAAATACACCACTAAATGTTAAGAAACACATCACACAAATATGCACTGTGGTGTGTTTCTTAACATTGTGGTGTGTTTTATTGTGTTTCATTGTGGTGTGTTTTTTAACATTGAGTGGTGTATTTCGTAACATTGAGTGGTGTGTGACCGCACGGCCGCATGGGAGAACACGGCCGCATTTGAACCAAAATCTATAATATATTCACCTATAATACTATTATGGTTAGATGTTAAATTAAAATGTTAAATAGGTAATATAATATGGTAATATTAATTGGTGATTGAATAATTGATGATATAATTGGTGTGATATAATTGGTGTGATATAACTTTCTACAATCAGCTAATGTTCAACTAATCATACATTCTAGCTCAATCAGCTAATAACCATTTATCAAAC
>NC_044919.1:6990347-7034132 GCF_003576645.1 Ipomoea triloba | reverse complement strand
GTGATATAATTGGTGTGATATATTTGGTGATATATTTGTAATATATGTAATAGTATAAATAGAATTAATATTATTTTACATTTCTTATAGCCGTATTGAATATTTCCTAATCTTAGCTGGGAGGATTTTGGCTAACAGTAGCCTAGGAAATTATAACATATTAATATATTAATTTTATGGTATTAAATTATAACAGTAGCGTAATTATGTTTTTCCTTTTTTTTTCTCCTACTAATCAGCCAAATTTCCTAAACTACTCCCCCATCTCCACACCTTTTAATTTCTTACCTTTTTCACCTCTATCTCTCTCTTTCTTCCTTATTTTCTATATAAACTATTGCTTATAATCATAATTCGTATTCCCTGTGAATTCTGAGCCGGATTTTACCTTTATTTTTCTCTCTCTATCTCTTAAAATCGGTTTCTCCCGGAAAATCAACAACCATGAGTACTACAAACACGGTGGGGCACCGGATTGGCGACGCGGTGGAGGTGTTGAGCAACGAGGAAGGCTTTGTGGGATCCTACTACGAGGCGACGGTGGTGGGTGTGTTGCCCGGCGGCAAGGGCTAAGTATAAGAATTTTCAGTCAATTTCTTACATTGTTGTTTGTGTTATAGGAGTATCTCACTATGACGAATCAATTTCCTTTTCGTTCGGTTTATTACAAAATAATAAATTCAGTTCTGGCGAATAAGATCATTTTGTAATTTTGCCTTTAAAAAACGTCAAATTCATATCACTAACTCCATTTTGGCTTTTACAAATTATGCTATCAACGTAATGCTTGCAACGAAAAATTAAGGATTCTAACTTGCTTATCTTTGCAAATATTAGCATCATCCAAATCTAAATAACATTCTTCCTAACAATTTAGAACTAAACGTTTTTTTTAAATGTTTTTTTTTTTAAAATTTAATAATGACAAAAAGAAAAAGAATGAAAGAAAATAGAAATTAAATAAACTGTGGTTTAGTCACATCCTTAATTCTTAAATATTTATGATATACATTTAGTTAATTTTATAATTTCATTTCATTAATTATATTTGTTATTTAATTTATTATAATTAAGTGAATTATATTTACAAATTAAAATAATTTAATTTCTTAATTTGTATGGATTAAAGTAGTCCCTAATATATTACGTATTTCGGTAGATTTCTAAATATTTATGATTTTTTTAAAATTAAGAGTATGAGTTTATATAAATTTTAAAATAAAGTTTCTTACTTAGTAAACATATAATTGCAATTAATGTGTATAATTATAATAGTAATCACAAATCTATAAAAAAAAATACATATTTTCATACTGTAAAAAATACTATAAATGTAATACACACATACACACAAGAGATCATGTGTGGTTATATGGCTAAGATAAAAAATTGGGTGAATTCCGAGCCATTGATCTTGCAAAAATCAACAGCCCAGAATGAAGACAAATTTAAAAAAATGCAATTCACCTACTGTATTTGTGATTACGAATTTTAATTATAAAAAAATGCAATTCACCTACTGTATTTGTGATTACGAATTTTAATTATAATAATTATAATTGATAAAAGAATTTTAAATAATAACAGGATTGATTATATTTTAATAAAGTAAAATTGGAATAAAAGGTAAGTGATACCAATTAATATAATTAAATTAAGATAATATAGGAGAGCGAGGTGATATATATAGGAGAAAATAAATACTTTTTATATATATTTTTAATCGAATGATGATTCAATGGGCAACCAATTTCTGCCAATTTAAGACTCCCTAGCTCATTGTGGTTCAGTCAAACAGGTAGTGGAATTTTATTATTGAGTTTATGGACGACTCACTATTTTAATAATCAATACCAATGAAGTGATGTTAATCTATAGGTGGAGGTCCTTGAGCATATAATATAAAATTATAAATGTGCTGTTTAATTATCAAATTAAAGTTTTAGTTGAGATAAAGCATATATTGTAATTTGCACGTCTTATTAATTTTATGGGATGCTCAGTCAAACATGTATAGTAGTCTCAATTTTTTTNTTTTTTTTTCTCCTACTAATCAGCCAAATTTCCTAAACTACTCCCCCATCTCCACACCTCTTAATTTCTTACCTTTTTCACCTGTATCTCTCTCTTTCTTCCTTATTTTCTATATAAACTATTGCTTATAATCATAATTCGTATTCCCTGTGAATTCTGAGCCGGATTTTACCTTTATTTTTCTCTCTCTATCTCTTAAAATCGGTTTCTCCCGGAAAATCAACAACCATGAGTACTACAAACACGGTGGGGCACCGGATTGGCGACGCGGTGGAGGTGTTGAGCAACGAGGAAGGCTTTGTGGGATCCTACTACGAGGCGACGGTGGTGGGTGTGTTGCCCGGCGGCAAGGGCTAAGTATAAGAATTTTCAGTCAATTTCTTACATTGTTGTTTGTGTTATAGGAGTATCTCACTATGACGAATCAATTTCCTTTTCGTTCGGTTTATTACAAAATAATAAATTCAGTTCTGGCGAATAAGATCATTTTGTAATTTTGCCTTTAAAAAACGTCAAATTCATATCACTAACTCCATTTTGGCTTTTACAAATTATGCTATCAACGTAATGCTTGCAACGAAAAATTAAGGATTCTAACTTGCTTATCTTTGCAAATATTAGCATCATCCAAATCTAAATAACATTCTTCCTAACAATTTAGAACTAAACGTTTTTTTTAAATGTTTTTTTTTTTAAAATTTAATAATGACAAAAAGAAAAAGAATGAAAGAAAATAGAAATTAAATAAACTGTGGTTTAGTCACATCCTTAATTCTTAAATATTTATGATATACATTTAGTTAATTTTATAATTTCATTTCATTAATTATATTTGTTATTTAATTTATTATAATTAAGTGAATTATATTTACAAATTAAAATAATTTAATTTCTTAATTTGTATGGATTAAAGTAGTCCCTAATATATTACGTATTTCGGTAGATTTCTAAATATTTATGATTTTTTTAAAATTAAGAGTATGAGTTTATATAAATTTTAAAATAAAGTTTCTTACTTAGTAAACATATAATTGCAATTAATGTGTATAATTATAATAGTAATCACAAATCTATAAAAAAAAATACATATTTTCATACTGTAAAAAATACTATAAATGTAATACACACATACACACAAGAGATCATGTGTGGTTATATGGCTAAGATAAAAAATTGGGTGAATTCCGAGCCATTGATCTTGCAAAAATCAACAGCCCAGAATGAAGACAAATTTAAAAAAATGCAATTCACCTACTGTATTTGTGATTACGAATTTTAATTATAAAAAAATGCAATTCACCTACTGTATTTGTGATTACGAATTTTAATTATAATAATTATAATTGATAAAAGAATTTTAAATAATAACAGGATTGATTATATTTTAATAAAGTAAAATTGGAATAAAAGGTAAGTGATACCAATTAATATAATTAAATTAAGATAATATAGGAGAGCGAGGTGATATATATAGGAGAAAATAAATACTTTTTATATATATTTTTAATCGAATGATGATTCAATGGGCAACCAATTTCTGCCAATTTAAGACTCCCTAGCTCATTGTGGTTCAGTCAAACAGGTAGTGGAATTTTATTATTGAGTTTATGGACGACTCACTATTTTAATAATCAATACCAATGAAGTGATGTTAATCTATAGGTGGAGGTCCTTGAGCATATAATATAAAATTATAAATGTGCTGTTTAATTATCAAATTAAAGTTTTAGTTGAGATAAAGCATATATTGTAATTTGCACGTCTTATTAATTTTATGGGATGCTCAGTCAAACATGTATAGTAGTCTCAAATTTTTTTTTTTAAAGTTGAATAAGTAAACAAGAGGTTTAATAATAACCTTGAAAATAACGGAAAGTAGATAAATGACTTAATAATAACCTTGAAAATAACGAAAAGTAAATAAATGACGAAATTAGATTACGGTTGTATAGTCAATGGTTCACATAATTGATTGACCAAATTAAATTAAAAATTAATTCAAAGTGGTACAATAATTTGAGTGTTAACTGGACCAACGGACCACATGTGCTGTAACCTCAAATTCATTCTTTTGTCCTAACAAGATAACAATTTGTAATATTTTGGGAGAAGAAAAGATAACAAATTATTATTAACATAAGTTATTAGTCCACTTTAATGGCACTTAATACCTTTTTTTACTCACCCTTTTATTGGGAGCCATTATAGTCTTGAATACTGATTCCATTTTATCGATGCAAAATCACTCCTATTACGAATATGTTGCCTTAAATATAATTGGCAACATACAATTTCCTATTATTATTTGCACAAATGAGCTGTTAATTAGAAATGAGTTGATTTTAAAAAGGCAATAAAATGCATCCAATATAATCAATAAAATTAGGATATTAAAAATTTTAATATCCCGTGGCCATTATTAGAAATTAGATCTAAATATTTACAAAATTATATTTAGATGGTAAATAGTATATTTACAAATATTACAAGCAATTCAATATTACAAGAAAACAAATATTATATTGAGTGATATTTTTACACTAATCACATAATAAAATAATTGTACACATTCAATATTAGAATTTTTTTATTATTCTATCTTTAATTTTATTATCTAAATATATAATTTAAAATATTTATCCATGCATCGCACAGGTAATTCACCAATTATTTGCTTGAATTCAAGCAAGAATAACATTAGAAAACATAATTGATCAAACCATTTTCATCATTCGCACTATATAATATTGATGTTATAATTTATATAATTATATATCGATCTAAATATTCTCAAAACATTATAACAACATTCATTCCGTGCAACGCACGGGCGAAAATACTAGTATTACTTAAAAATTATATATACTCCTTAATTACCATATACTAATAATAATAAAACGACCTTATTTATATTGGAATTAATTATAAATTTTCAGGTCTGAGGATCCTCCGAACTTTTTATGCTCTTATCTTTCTTATTATAATTGATATTTTACTCAAAAAATTATAAATTTTCATGCCCATATAAAAAATTAAACATAAAATTTTCAAGTAAATATATTAAACACTAATATACAAATTTTATAATTTCAAATAAATGTACACTTTCAAATATTAGAATTGTTTATAATTTCATCATTAATTATATTATTTAAATATATAATAAAAATTTGTATTCATGCATTGCATATATAATAACAAAAGTATCTGGCTAATTTTTTCCGTCCAAGCTCAATGATAATTTATTCATATTAACAGCATTAGACAAAATTGTCATTTCACATTAATATTTAAAGACCAATAATAAATAATTGGACTTTTCTAATTAACCACAATTACTAATAATTAACTTTAATATTAAAGGAAATGTTAATCTCAATTAACATTATATAATAATGAAACACATGCATAATGTTATACCAATATAATAATAATGAATTAATGATAATAAAGGCATAATAGTCAATTATGCACGAAATATATGCATATAGTCTTGAAAACTAAAACATTTACCAAGAAAACGGTAACATATGTAATAAACACCTATTCAATGAAATATAATTTAGCTTGCTTCTCTTTCTATGGTGACTTTTGAATTTTGATACTGATCTATGCAGCACTGATCGGTTTGAAGGTTATTAAAAGTCTATACCCATGAATGATGAGGAAGATGCTTTTGAAAATGTCGATAATGAAATTTTTATAATATTTTAATTAAAATTAAACATGTATCGTTAATTTTTTAATTATAATTAATTCAGGTATAATACTATGAGAACAAAATAAATTGTTATTCTTATTCTTCTCTGTAATTACTATGATAATTTTATAGTAATATATATATATATATATATATATATATATATATATATATATATATATATATATTATTTATTTATTTATTTATTTATTTATTTACACTTAAGGTATAAGTATAATTGCATAATATTAGTATAATTATCTAATAATTGTTATGGTAATTAAGAAATTAATTGCACAAATATTAGTATAATTGTCTAATAATTATTATGGTAATTAAGTTAATAAATACACAAATATTAGCCAAAGACCTTGTGGTCTAGTGGCACCCGGTGTCCCGGTTTACACTCCACATGGATGATGGGAGTGAGTTTGAGCCTCAGTGGAGGTTGACTCTTTGTGCTTCAGTACGGATGCTACATTGTAATAGAGTCAGTAGTACTCAAAAAAAATACACAAATATTAGTATAATTACAATTAAACATGAGTCATTGATTTTTTTTATCATTACAATTAATTTTTTTAATAATATATATACTTAACATGCATATAATAGTATAATACTATGAGAACAAAATAATTTGAAATTTGTATTCTTCCGTGTAACTACTATGATCATTTTATGATAACCTCTCTCTATATATTTTTATACTTAAGGTATAAAAGTATAATTGCACAATATTAGTATAATTACATAATAATTATTATAGTAATTAACAAATTAACTGTACAAATATTAGTATAATTGTCTAATAATTATTATATATGTTAATTAAGTTAATAATTACACAGATATTAGTATAATTACAACTAAACATGGATCGTTGGATTTATTTTTATAATAATTATTAAAATTAATTCATTTAGATATGGAGGAGTAAAAAAGTAAATGTGATATAGTGAAAAGGAATATAGGTATGAAAGTATAATTGCATAGATATTAGTATAATTGTCTTTATGGTAATTAAACTAAACATGGGTAGTTGTATTTATTTTTATAATAATTTCAATTAAATTATTTTTCATTTTTTTCCCATATTTATTTTAGTAATAATATAATTACATAAATTATATTACATATTTATTTTTTTTAAGATAATTGCAGACAAACGAGTCATATATTTTTCAATTAATTGAGTGATACTTTTACACTAATATTTTAATAGAATAAATGTACACTTTCAAATATTAAAATTGTTTATAATTTAATTTTTAATTTTATTATATAAATATATAATAGAATAAATATATACTTTCCAATATTAAAATTGTTTATAATTTAATCTTTGATTTTATTATCTAAATATATAATAAAAACATTGATGCACGGATAATTTACTAGTCTATTTAAATAAAAAAAATAAAAAAAAAAGAAAAAAAAAAAGAGGAAACAATAGCTAATCGACCGACTAGACCTAGTCGGCGATTAGGCGGCCGCCTAGACCACCGATTATGGTGATACTGAATGAAACAATATCTTTAACAGTATAGTGTAATTTGATACTTGAGTAGTACAGTTGGGTAAAAACAATCATATCACATAGTTAGTGAAGCACTCAGCTCAAATCTCACCACTCGTATCTTCCTTTCAAAAATTATTATGAGTGTATGTGCTTTCCAGAGATGTGAATTTGAAGCTTTTTGTAAGTTGAATAGTATAATACCACTAATTTTCATAATTAATGCACCAAATTGCCAAAAGTCATGAGAACTTTTGATTTGAAATGATAAAAGTTTCAATTAAAATATTGCTCTCTTACAATGATTGTACTTAGTGCCATCTTACAATACTGATAATTTGAATTAGTAATACACATTCGTTACAATGCGAAATAAAACAAACATATTGCTACAATGTTGCTGCCAACAACTACAGTAATATTATTTGTCATATTTCCAACAACGTATGTACAAGCTAAGTAAGCTAGGATGTTCTGTGGTGTGTGTGTTTTTTAATAATTATATTTCCTGTATATCCAATATATGGGGATGAGCCCATGAGGTGATGAATTCAAACATACATCTTTATTTTTTATTTATTTATTTTATTTTGTTTTGTTGGTAAGTAGGGAAACCCACAGTCACTTCTCGATGTTGTACGTGTTTTGAGTAAATCCTGCTTTGTGACCGTAGTCAATAAAAGAACACATGGACATAAACTAACTTAGGTTAAGTTTTTATAGTTGACCGACTCAAATGAAGAATACCAATAAGTCGCTCTTACTAAGAGTCGAACTTAATAATACCTCGTAATTATCAAGCTAACAATTTAAGCAACTTGACTGAGATTATTGGCTCTATTTTTTTTTCTTTGTATTCTCACTTTTGTGACTAATGTAATTTGGATTTCAACGGAGTTGGGCACATCGAGTTTGATTCTTATATAAGGAAAAGCTAGATCATTACTGTAAGGAAAGGCTAGATCATTACTGTTTACCATACATCTATTATTTTAGGGAAGGTATGCCAACTACCATATAGTGTGATGACATTTCGGTTATCATTCAAAATCCTAGTGCATGTTGTTAGCTATAGTTTAGCTCAGTAGATCAGAGACTCAAAAGCATAATCCCAGAATGAGTTGGCATACGATTAATAAGATAAACCGCACACTCAAAAGCATAATCCCAGAACCGAGAGGGAACAGAAGAATGAGCGAGCAAAGTAAGGCCCATCTCAACAATATGACGGTGCTTACGCTCAACACGACCGTTTTGCTCGTGAGTGTAAGCACAGGATTGTCTGTGAAAAATAGCTAGACGAAGAAACTCAGAGTGCAACTTTTTATATTCAGCCCCAAGGTCAGACTGAACAGACTTAATTCGACAACCAAACGAGCGCTCAACCAATGCACGAAATTGAGCAAAAACAGCATATAAATCTGACTTTAATCAGGTTGCAGGTCAGGATTTCTTTGATACGTTTAGTCCTGTTGTTAAACCTACTACAGTTCGCTTGCTTTTATCTTTGGCTCTTTCATCTGGTTGGGCTGTGCGTCAGCTTGACGTGCACAATGCATTCTTGAATGGGACCCATGTTCCATGCTCGCACGAAGTACATTGAGATCGATTATCATTTTGTTCGTGACAAGGTGGCTGCTGGTGAACTTCAGGTTAATTTCATATCCACTAAAGATCAATTGGCAGATATTTTCACGAAGCCTTTGGCGGCTCCTCGCTTTGCCTTTCTTCGTGACAAGCTTCAGGTCGCTGCGCCTCCCTGAGCTTGCGGGGCTGGAGTGTGTTAGGACTCCTATTGTTAGTCATGTTAGGACTCTATTGTTAGTCACTTCTGTAGTTTGTATATAGTTGTCACAGGGAATATTGTACAGTTGAGACATTCGATAATACAAACCCTAATCAATAGTATTTCATGTTATTTGATATTATTATTTTTATGTATTATTACATTTAAATTTTAGTTTTTCATATAAGGGGTCTATTTTTTTTAATTTGAGCCTCTAAAATGTTTGAATCGGCCCTGAAAGAGTATTACTATGAGCCTTTCAACAATAAAAAATTTGCATGACACATCATGAATTTATGATTTGTTTATTATATGCCCGTAAGGGCAGCTCAAGTGGTAAGAGAGTTACACCTGCAGCCGAGAGGTCGTGGGTTCGAACCTCAAGCCCTTGAGTTTGTGCCGGTCAGCTATGGGTAACCTAGGCTGATTTACCTCCTTGTGGCTCTTTGCCGGCTAGGGTCACAGGGCGAGGGCTTTACCCACATACTCACATAGTGAGGAGTGGGGTTTACCTCGTTAATAAATGATTTGTTTATTATATTGTTTAATTAATTGAGAGACTACGTAATTAAACAATCAATCAATCCCTAGCATAAATAAGATATGAAATTGTCTGTACGATCATCTCGATGAAAAATAATGGATAAACTCAATGTGACTGGCAAATAGGATGTGAAGTAGTTAGTGAAGCACTCAAATCTCACAAGTCACAACTCCTATATCTTCCTTCTAAAAAATTATTATGAGTGCATGTGCTTTCCAGACTTCTAGAAAAAGAATTGAATTTGAAGCTTTTTATAAGTTGAATACTAAAATACCACTAATGTTCATAATTAATGCACCAAAATTCCAAAAGTCATGAAAACTTTTGACTTAAAAAGTTTAAAAAGTTGTCGGCTTTCGACTCCACTACTAATATATATTTTTATAAAATTAACCAAATTACATTGAATAATAAATCTAAAAGATAACTTCATGACATCTTTATTAGTAACAAATCTGTACATTACAATGAAACTCTTTCAGAAAACCCAGCGTGGGGTTACTACTAAAACTAAGTGCAAACATCCTTTGGAGAAAAGAGAGACCAAATGAATACACTAAAATAGATAAATGTATGTGAGGAAATAGAATAGCAATTTTTACCTTTGTTTGGAAGAAAAAATGGCAGCAGGTATATGTATATCGTATAAACTTATGAGTTATGACTAAGAGATGAAATTTCATGTTCATCCTTGATCCTTGCCAAGTTTTACTGTAGACCAGGTAGAAAAATGACTTTAAAAAAAAAAAAAAAAGTTTTTCCCGTTAAACAGCAAATTCTGTATCTCCTGTATCTCTGGATGATCCTCAGTCACCCACTCCCTTGTTTCAAGGCTACTTTCTCAACCTAATGAAGCACAAAGAGTCAACTTTTTCAACAGTTGCCTCCACTGAGGCTCGAACCCAAATGTTAACCGGGACACCGGATGCCACTAGACCACAAGGCCTTTGGCGACTTTTGAGATATTTACTCTATAGAGAAACATTGTGGAACTTATGCTTGAAAATCAAATGAATGCCTCTATTTATAGCGGTGAAATGTGAGACTCCCACGTCATCTCAAACTCTTTTGATATTATCTGATCTCAAAATTAATACTACCTCCGTCCCAAAATGGTCGTCTGGTTCGTTTAACGATGTTTGACTGAAGTACTTTTTAATCCAATTTTTCATAATATTAAGTTTAGCATTAATATATAAAATGTATATTTTTAGAAACTACATTAAAAGTACTATTAAACACAAAAAATTAAATTTAAAAATAATAAAAAATTACTAAAGAAAATAAGCAAAGAAGAAAGAGTTGGTTTGACCAATGAATAGTAAATAGGACAGGTAAAATGGGACAGATCGAGGGAGTAATTAAATAAATAAATATTTGAGATAATATAAATAGTTATCTAAAATGTATTTAGTCACCATAATGTCTAGGTTCATGATCCTATCACAACTATAATATCTTAATATCTACTTCGACTAAATCTTTATCAAATAATTAAATTAATTAGGCAAATAACATAACTCAAATTAATTTAATTAATTGATATAGATGTTCAAATAATATGTGATCCAATATTATTAGCCAATTTAATTCCGTCAAGATTTCCATGTCTATAATATCATTTAGTTTCATTTTATACACATTGTGGTTTCATTACCGCATCACTCAAAAAATAATAAATTTAAGCACGCCGCAGAACGTAACAACGCCATTTTGGACCATGATCCACAATATAACGATGGTCGATCCTTTGGGTTTTTAATAATTTTCCATCCATTTTTGATAGAGTAGTATTGTCAATGACGAACATGTCACTAACAAAGGAATTGATTCTATGCTTGGAGTTGTAAACGCGAAAAACTTGAATTGTATATTTTTCCAAAATTCAAAGTGTATCGATTACAAGAAAGTATGTATCAAACGAGAAGGATACAATCTCTAAATATACGAAGTCCTCTGATTCTCTACTAGAAGTATGTCGATTTGAAGTATGCTGAATTGGAAGTGTGCCGAGTTCAGAGTATGCCGAGTTGGAGGTATGCCGAGTTCAGAGTATGTTGAACTTGAAGTATGCCGAGTTCATGCTGAATTGGAAGTATGCCGAGTTCAAAGTATGCTGAACTAGAAGTATGTCGAGTTCATGATGAATAGGAAGTATGCCGAGTTCAGAGTATGCTGAACTAGAAGTATGCCGAGTTCAGAGTATGCTGAACTAGAAGTATGCCGAATTGCTAAAGGGCCTCCGGAGTTAAGTAGCTTGTTATTCGATGAAGGGCTTATATGCAGCTTGATCTTCAAGGAAGGGCTTCCGGTACTCAAATGGCGTGTTTCTCAGCGCAGATATACTGCGGGCATGTTCCTCGACACATATATACTGCGGGCGTGTTCCTCAGCGCAAATATACTATGGGCGTGTTCCTTGACGCAGATATACTGCGGGCGTTTTTCTCGGCGCATATATACTGCGGGCGTGTTCCTCAACGCAGATATATTGCAGGCTTATTCCAAACGATATCTCGACGAGATGCAGATCTTCAGAGCTTCAATGTTTTCAAGGGGGTGATCCAAGATGTTAAATAAGGCTCTATTTATAGTAGAAAATGTAGTCACTATCTCTTAACAAATTCCCTAAACATTTATCTAACTAAATTAATTATTTAATTAAAAAAATGAACATTGCCAAAATCAAGATCAAGTTCATAATTACATCATCTAATTCAAATTCAAATTATAATTATCAAATTCAAATAAATTATATTTAAATTTTAATTATAATTAAATTCAAATATGAATTGGGCTTGGACCAATTAATTCAATAACTCAAAATTAATTTTAATTGGACTAATTAAATTAATTCGTACTCAAAAAAAAAATTAATTTAATTTAATTATCATGGCTCAATAATTAATTCAACAATCAATCCTGAAATTAGGCCAAATAATGATTTAATCAGCCCATTTGTTGACTTCAAATTTTCTGTGTCTACAAGGGTAAACCTTGATAAAAAATACTATTTTCTCTTAATTATCAAACAGGAACGATTGAATTAAAACAATGAATATTTCTCATATTTGGTACATTATATATTTAAAATCAATTAGGAGAATTTTCAAATGATGAAAAAAAGAATTGATTTGAAGGTTTTCAATAATTTCAAATTGACAAATCAACATTATATTTTAAAAAAGTGCTACAACAAGTTGTTAGAAAGATAACCTGGTCTCGTAAAAGGAACATTGAGAACTAAAATAATAAGAGAAAATTTTATCACAATCTTCAAGCGTGAAAAGAGTCATTATCCAAAAATTAAAGCTTTTAATTTCCCTTAAGCAAGTAAATAGGGTAAAAAAATTAGAACTTTTGAGATACAAGAAAATGTCAAACTTTTTAGGTTGTTTTTTAAAATAATGTTCACAAAGATAGCAATTGAAAACTTTTGTCTTAAAAAAAATCACTCTTTCGTAAGTTCTAAAGCTACTTAGTCAAGAGAAAAAACACTCAATGTTTGAGTGTGTTTCCTCAACAAATAGATTTTCTCTTTTTATATCTATCATCAGACATCCTCCTTTAATCCTCTTAATATATATATGCCAGAGTTATGAAGAAGGTTACTGAAAGTTGTTTGTGGTGGAAAAATAGAATAAAATGACATGAAAAGTGGTTATTTTGTGGTACAAATATATGTGGGTCAACTTCTGATTTGGACGGAATAAAGTGGATTCGAGTTTTTCATAGTGAAACGAAGAGATTGATATATTGTACACTCAAAACAGATAATGGGTGAATGAGAAATTGATTATCAAAATAGACATATTTGAGTTGGAAAATCAAGGTGGAAAGGCTTTAAAGTAGTCATTGTCCACATTGATTTGGAAAGTGGGTTTACACCACTATATATACAAGAGTCTTTTTAAAGTATATTGAATTATATAGCATAGAAGCTCTTTTCTGAAAATGTTTGACTAGGTTATTTTTTTCGTGGGATTATTTAGATAACTTCTGTAACTTCCACAATTACAATAATTTAAATATTAAATATTTAAATTAAGAATTTATTATACTAATAAATATAATATTTACAACTTCTAGAAAAATATTAGAATGAGCTATTAGAGCGTCCTTATCAATGCGGTTATTGAGGAGTTTTTGTAAGTGTGATTAGGAAAGAGAAAATGGGGGAGGAAGAAAAGAAATAAAACAAATATAATTCTTTTTTTAAATATAAAAGCTCACATGTCAGGTATGCCTAACGCGACCAGCGGGCGCGTGCATTGCACGCGTCCGCATGGGCGCTATTGTGCGCGAGACGCGCACAGCAGATGGCCTTTGATGGAAGTTGATCAGACAAGCAATGTACTATGAACCCTTTATCTGCAGAAGAGTCATTTACTCTCTCTTTCTTCCCTTCTCTCTTGCCAAGATGGCAAAAACTCTGACATTAACCTTGTTTGATCCACTGATAGGGATGCCCTTACTATCAGGAAGATTTTTCTAAAACTTTTCCTACCTTAATCCAAAAAGTAACCAAGAAGTCATCCGGAGAGTAAACTATCAAGAAGTCATCTAAAGAGTAAATTACCGAGAAGTCATCCAAAGAGTAAACCCCAAAGAAATTGATTTGGACTTCTCGGCAAGTGACATTTGGGTCTAACTCTTTGGAATCATGAAAATTTTTTCCAAATCCTTCTGAAACATATTACAATGCATGTCCTATTAGTCTCAGGAACAATTTTCAACATTCTTGATCAATCAAAACATAAAATTCCTACCAAACCTAAATAATATTTCCAACTCTACAACATCAAAATGTTATTTATGCTTCCGGTAAACATATCTGAATAAATATATTCAAATATTGACTATATAAATATCTAACACAAGTGGCATATGCATAAATAAAGAAATGATTTGGCAATGCAATATAGGAGTTTCACCTGATGCAGTGGAGTCCTTCTGGACACATATTCTCCTACCTAATGTGTCTATGAGTTACCCTAATTTTTCTTCAATTATATTGTTGGGTTGAAATGTTGAGGCACTAGGCACAGGGAATTTCACATACATTTTCTGGGCAAATAAATAATAATAATGCGAAGGTTTTCACCAGGCCAGTAGTTAAGTTGGAAAAAAGAAAAGGAATCTTTACACTTGGAAAGCTAAGGTGTAGCCATGGATCGGAATTATTGCACTCATCAGATCAGTGGAAAACCCAATTCTACTTCATATCACATTCCATTCATCATCTTGCTTCAGTTGCTTCTGCAAACCTTCTCTCTCTCAAACAAGTTCCGAAAGAAAAACAACTATATCATTTACATTACACCTACACCAATGCAGATTGAGAAGAATGGCTTGTGTGGTTGTACTTTCTCTTATGAGGACACTTGAGCTTGAGTTCTTGCAACCTCTCCCTCGTCCAATTCTACAACAAAACCAACTCATCCCTTGCAACAAACACTTGGACCTATCTCTCCACAACAAGCTTGGATTTCTGATGGAACTATTCGATGAGAATAGAATGGATGGCGTTGAAGCAATAAAAGACTTGGAAACAAAGCTCAGAGATGTAGCTTCAGAATTGAGGATGAAATTGAACTCCAAGTAATACATCTTTATGAGGAAGAAGAAGAGGAATTCAGAATTTTCAAAGGAATTTTTGATATTTTTGAGAGAACTGTGGATCTGGCATTTCGGCCACCGGAATATCACTTTTACGTGGAAATGCCACACGGGAATGCCAGTGAGAAAATCAGTACTCATCATTGCCAGAGGCTTAATCGAATTTTGCATCCGCTAAGGGGAAAATCACATCCTTGTCTCAAATTCCGTCGTATTTTGCATCGAGCTGTACAAGACATTGATGCCATCACTGAAGAGTTGGCAAAAGCCAAGGAGCAGTACCAGCTTTTCAAACATCATCTACAAGCAGGAACAGAGCAGCCTGCCTCCCTTAATGTTTTACCAATACCTACTTATCAACTTATCACCATGCCTGATTCTTCCCACGCTGCTTCACACACCAAGGAAATAATGGTTGGAAAACAGGATGAATTCGAGATTTTAAAGGAGAAGCTAATCCAGCATCCATCTAAGCAGTTAGAAGTTGTCTCAATTAAAGGTATGACAGGTATTGGTAAGACAACATTAGCAAAGAAAATTTATGAAGATCCATCAATCACTTTCTACTTTGATAAGCGAGCATGGACTGTCGCATCACAACATCACAATAAGAGGCAAATGCTCTTAGATCTTCTTGGTTCCAAAGACGATGCAAACAAAGGCAGTGATGAGGACCTAGCATTACGGCTCTACCAAAGTTTCAAGTGTGAAAGGTACTTGGTTGTGATGGATGACGTATGGAGTGTAGAGGCATGGGATGCTCTCAAAACTTGCTTTCCCGATGATGGATATGGTAGTCGAGTATTGTTGACTACTCGCCTTGTTGAGGTGGCTAATCATGTCTGCACCCAAAATGACTTTTCTCATCAAATGCAATTGTTAGAACAAAGTGAGAGTTGGAAACTATTTAATGAAAAGGCATTTAAATCTCGCGGTGCTGAATTTGAAATGATTGGGATACCAGTAGTTGAAAAATGCAAAGGACTGCCTTTGGCAATTATTGTGGTTGCAGGCCTGAATTTGAAATGATTGGGATACCAGTAGTTGAAAAATGCAAAGGACTGCCTTTGGCCCAATGCTCTAAGTTCTTCTTCTGCAACTACTCTAGATGATGAAGAATGTTCGAGAATACTCTCAATGAGTTACAATCATTTGCCCCACAACTTGAAAGCTTTTTTCTTATACTTGGGAGTTTTTCCAGAAGATCACAATATCAAAGCTAATAATCTTGCAAGGTTATGGCTTGCGGAAGGACTCGTAAAGGCATTTGAGAATGAAAACTTTGATGCAGTGGCTAACAGGTATATACAAGAACTTATGGATAGAAACCTAATAATTTTAATCCAGAAAAGCTGTTGTGGAAGAAAAATTAAAAGCTTTAATTTAGAATACATGATTTATTGCATGCCTTTTGTGTGAGAGAAGCTCAAAAGGATAACCTTTTACATGTTGTCATGAGTAAAAATAGGTCTGATTTCCCTCAGAAAGGCTTTCGTTGGGTAAGCATCCAATCTGTAAACTTTGACATGTCTACAATACAGCAGTATACTGTGAAAAGCTATAGATCGATCTTCAGTTTTTTGCAGAGGAAATTATTTTCAAATTTTATAAAGTCCAATCTACTGAGAGTACTATTCTGTGTTGATGTGAGTGTCCGGATAAAAGATATTGTGCATGTTGTCCATTTGAGATTCCTAAGAGTTGGAAATGAAATAGAACTGTCCAAGGCTCAGAGATTCCTAAAGTCAAAATGTAGAGAGGGTGTAGAATTGTCAAGGTCTTGAAATCTTCAAACACTTGATCGTTGTAGAAGTGTATCATATGGATTTGATGGAGGGAATTATTCGGACTTTCCACAACTACACTATATTTGGTCCCTAGACCGTGTTTATGGAAATCCTCCCAATTTTGTGCAAAACCTTTATAGGATCAGAGCTGAAGATTTCTCAAAAGAATACGTTACCAATATTCCATGCTTGAAGAAGGTACGTATTAAATGTGAAGGCAACAAGAGTAAGGCTTACATTGCGAACTTAGCCTATTTAGAGCATCTTGAGGGACTTCAGATTTCAAGGTTGTTTGGAACATATACTCCAATTAATAATAATATTGTTCTCTTGAAAAACCTTAGGAAGTTAGCATTATATAATACTAGTATTTTCGCCCGTGCGTGGCACGGAATGAATTTGTTATAATATTTAAAGAATATTTGGATCAATATACAATTATATATATTATAACATCGAATATTATATAGCGCAATTGATGAAATTGATTGGATCGATTATGTTTTCTGATGTTTTCCTTTGAATTAGAACAAATAATTGTCCAATTACCCGGGCGTGGATAAATTTTTTTTATTATATATTGAGATAATAAAAATAAAGATGAAATTATAAAAACTTCTAATATTGAACGTGTACATTTATTTGATTATAAGATTAGTACAAAAATATTACTCAATTAATTGAATAATATATGACTTGTTTGTCTAAAATTATCTTAAAAAGAATCTATAAGTAATATGACTTATATAATTATATTATGACTTATATAATTATATTATTACTAAAATAAATATGAGAAAATGAGAAATAAATTAATTGTAATTATTATAAAAATAAATTCAACGACCAATGCTTAACTTAATTATCATAATAATTATTAGGCAATTATTATTAGTCAATTACACTAATATATGTGTAATTGTACTTTTATACTTTAAGTATATTCATTTTCCCCATACTGCATTTAGTTTTATCTTCATCCTCCATATTTGAATGAATTAATTTTGATTATTATAAAAATCTAACAACCCATGTTCAATTAATTTTTTT
Organism: Ipomoea triloba; assembly: GCF_003576645.1. Classification (NCBI taxonomy): domain Eukaryota; kingdom Viridiplantae; phylum Streptophyta; class Magnoliopsida; order Solanales; family Convolvulaceae; genus Ipomoea; species Ipomoea triloba. The sequence goes on along the minus strand of NC_044919.1, from coordinate 7,016,094 downwards.
AAAGTTTAAATAACTTAGAGTTTTCAAAAGGAAAGTATAATTAACTATTAAAGTTTTTAAATAATTTTCAGTCAATTAGTAATATCCTTTTCTTTTCCCGATAAATGATTTTACTTTTATTAATAGTGTTGATATGTGAGTATACATATTATCAATTTATAGATATTAGTTAATTTCTATTTTACATTTTCTTAACAAATAAGCTTTATTAATTATTTGACCAACAAAATATTTCATTAATTGACTACAAAAGTTTAGGCGGGGAATGAAATAGGAGGATTTTACTTTTATATATAGTATAGAATATAGATTACGATCTTTTTATATTTTAAATCAATTAGTAATATCATTTTTCTCGAAATAATGGTCAAATAAACCACTGAACTACACACAAAACTGCAATTAGGCCATCGAACTCAAAAAGAATGCAATTGGATTCCTGAACTATATAAACTCATGCAATTAAGTACAAATTGACATGTTTTCAAAAAAAAAAAAGTCCAAATTGACCTGTTTACCTACAATTGTGATGACATGGTGGTTACTAATTTAAAATAAACTTTTTAAATAATTTTAATTAAATAATTAAATAAAATAAAATATAAAAATTAAAAAAAAAAAAAAACAGACGTCTCCGGCAGTTCTTCTATTTTTTTTTTTTAATTATTAGTGCCGATTGTTATGTGTAAATTAATATCAGGCAACCTTATCTAGGAAAAATGAAAAGAATTACGTAGTAATATTTACCTAATTTTCGTTCCATTTTTAATTGATGATGTAGAATATTATTATTGAATTTAATTTCCGTTCCTTTTTAATTTATCTTTAATATTGTTATAATATGCCTTTATTATTTATGATGTAGAATGTTTTCCTTTTTTAATTAAATTGCAATGATATGACCATTTCCTTTTTCATTTTAGTTAATTATGGATATTTTTTATTTACAGTCAATTATTAATATTCATTTCCTTTATATATTCAATCAATTAGTAACATCAGATTCATTTTTAGTCGATTTTTTTTATTTTCAGTTAATTAGTCAATTAGAATAATAGATCCACTTTTTACCTAATTTCTGTTCTATTTTTAATTAATGATGTAGAATATTATTATTGAAATATTTTCATTCTATTTTTAATTTACCTTTACTATTGTTTAAAATTTAAAATATGCATTTATTATTCTTATGTTGTTATATATAGTATAGATTAATATTATGCTAATTATGACGTCCATGTATTATGAATAAGTATGGTAATTAAGGAGTATATATTATAATTAAAAAATAATGTATATTTTAATTTCGTTTAATTATGGACGTAATATGTGTATGTTTAATTTTCTTTAATTTTTATCCGTAATATATATGTGTATGTTTAATTTTCTTTAATTATGTCTGTAATATGTGTACCATTAATTTCTTTAATTGATTAGATAAAATTACGGCAAGTATAAAAAAAACCGTTTAATAAAAGTATAATGTTTGAACTAATTTTTCAATGACCATAATTATTAAGATTTTATTCCAAAGTAACCATTAGCATAATTTTATATGTGTAATAATCTGTGAATTGAAATAATTTACATAATTGTATGGACGTAATAATATGTGAATTAGCATAATAATACGTGAATTGAAATAATTATCATAATTTTGTTAATCTCCTCTAATTATGGATGTAATATGTGTATTATCAATTTCGTTAACTGATTTGATAAAATTTATATTACGAACAACAATATTAATTCATTAGTTGTCATAATTTTTAAGATTTTATTCAAAAGTAATCAAATGAAATGCACGGGTAATTGACATTATCTGAAGTAAAAATATATAAAATTATCGTAAGAATGAAATCTCTATGTTTAATGACCATAATAAATTTAGATGTTAAATATAGTGTAATTACCACGGATTATTTAGATGGTAAATAGTATATGGTAATTACCTATATAGATTATCATATTAAACAGATTAACATATGGAACAATGTTATAAAAAAGGAAGGAAGCCTTTTAGATAAAATATAGTAGGAATAATATCAATTAAATAAAATATCATAGGAATTTCTCAATTCTATATTTATAATTACCTTTATAAACAGATTTAATAGGAAAATTTAGTTACAAACTTATATTAAGAGTTATGGATTATTATTATATTATTATTATTATTAGGAAAATTATATTAAGAATTTTAGATTATTATTATTATTATTATTATTATTATTATATTAACATAATAGATTTTAAATCGAGGCTACAAAATTTAATATTATTATTTCATTTATTCAAGTATAGTAATCACCATTTTTTAACTAATAAGTGTGAATTAGTATTGTGCAATTAATGATAAAGATTAATAATAATTGGAATCAACAATCAATGATACAATGACCCATGTTTAGCTTCCAATGCACCAGTTTTTATAAAATGAAGAATTGGAATGGTAAAACGAACAATTGGAATGAATAATTGAGGATTTATTCAAGTATAGTAACCACTATTTTTACCAAATTACATAAACATCCGTAAATGGGGAAGATCAAGATTGCAAATTTTACAATATATAGATGAGCATCCGTAGATTGCTAGTTATTTTGCACAGTACAACTAAAAAGATGGATAGTTAAATAAGATATTATCATTCAAAATCTTGTAATACAAAGTTACAATACAATGTTTTTCCATTAGAAATTACCAATCAAAGTAATGTGATTAAAATATATAATTATAGAAAACATTTGATTGTTCACTACAATCACTCTGAAAATTGTAATTTTACATACGTGATACGCCCATGGCAAAATTGGCCTAGCTACTTGAAACCTTATTAGTAAAAATTAAAGCATATTGAGCTGTTAAAATCAAACTAAATCACAGTACTACAAAATACTGTATGGAATGCAGACTACACTATAAGGATCTCCAACATGCAGAATGAATCAACTAAAAATTAAATCATACCGCATACCATAACAATTCTACGCGTGTTAAAGTTTGATCTTCGACTTCGTAGAATTACAGATTATAGATCTCTAACTAATAGTGAGAGCACAGATATTGGTACGTTGTGAGAGAAGAGTCATTTCTCATCATTATATAGTGGAGGATAAACATAATATGGAAGATTTTTCAAAAGGAAAGTATAATTAATTTTAATTTTATGTAAATATAGATGATTGACATGTAAAAGTTTTACTACAATATTATATAATTTTTTCATTCTAATATAGTTAATTACATGTCAATTATATAAATATATATAGATATATAGATATAGATATAGATTATCATATCACTAATCACCAATCACCAATTAATTAATTAATATCAATATCAATCTATATAAATATAAATATTAATATATAACAATATTACCATATCACTAATCACCAATCACCAATTAATTATTCTTTTTTAAAATAATCACCAATTAATTAATTAATATTAGTATATATTAATATATTATATATTAATATATTAATATTAAGAATAATACCATATACCATATTATCAATTATCAATTATATATCACCAATCACCCATCACCCATTAATATTAACAATATTACCATATTATCATATTATCATTATCATATATTACCATAATAATATTATAGGATGGATAATTAATAAAATAATAAATAAATAAAATAAATGATTTTACCAAAATACCCCTAAGTTTTGGGGGGAAAATTTGGGAGGAGGAAATTGTTTTTATATATAGTATAGATGGGATTTGAGTTGGAGGAAATTAATATTCTTAGCAAGTTGCCTAGGCTAAAGGTGCTCAAGTTACAAGAGGTGTCATGCCTAGGCAAAGAATGGGAAATACAAGAGGAAGTGATATTTTGCAAGTTAATTACTTTAGCTATCTCTCAATGCGATCTCAAGCATTGGAAAGCTAGTAGTCATAATTTCCCAGAACTTGAGCACCTATTTCTTATGGGGTGCCTTAGATTGAGAGAGATCCCAATTGGCTTTGCTGAAATTTCAACATTGAAGTCAATTGAATTACGGAGATGTGTTTCTTCTGCTGTGAAATCAGCCAAGAAAATTGAGGACGAGTAACGTGACTATGGAAACTACGATATGATTGTTATTGAGGAAGAAACATTTTTTGTATGTCACCCTTAGCTTTCTCTTTCTCAATTGCATTTTTTCAACTTGGACCAACCAAATTTAATTAAATTCAGTGACTCATATGGCAGGTTTTGCAATCTTAGCAAAGAAGAGGCAGAAGTGGATAGCTGTTAACACTATTCATGAGTCCACGAAAAGCCACTCTAATCAATTAGTACGTCTCAAGTTAGCCTATATAACAGCCAATCCTGTTCAGGTATTCTTTTTAATATAATGCTTCAACAGTAGAGTAGTTCATATTCTGCAAATCCATTATTCAAGCACAGAACATTCCTAATAAATGACTGACTACTTCAATTCAGGTAATGGTAATGTTGGGGAGCTTTGTATGTATGTTCACAGGCTCAAAGGCAAAGAGCAGATCCCTGGTGAGTATAGAAGGAAGGCGCAGCACATTTAAACTGCCACAGATTAGACAATTCAATTCTGTGACTCCAATCCAGCTGATATGCAACAGATCAGAACCTACCAGAATCTGATTTTTTAAACTTTTTTCTTTTTGTTGCCAACTTAGTCTTAGTGTAAGCCTGCAGCAACTATATATATATGTTCTAAACTTTTTTCTTTTTGTTGATTTTCTCAATATTGTTTTTTGTTCGCAGCAGGAGCTGATGGGTCGTCACTTTTAGGCAGAAGACAAAAATGGTATGTATGTTACGTAGCGTAGGTTTTCAAGAACACAGATCAGAATTCCATTATTATTGTTATTACAGGTAGGTCTGTATAGTAGTATTTAATTTGCAGTTTGATTCATGCATTTAATTTGTCACTGGCTGGAGACTTATTTTATGGCTTCATTTCATAACTTTGAAATATTATATTGCTTAGATGTGAAAAATATGTGTTTTTTGTTTGATATTTCTAGCTTAGGAACAAAATTTGATTAAATGTATTTACACTGGCTAAGGTTTATTATTTAACTTGAAAATGAAAATCTATTGATTTTGGTATAGGAAATTGAAGAAGTCTTTTTTTATTTAATTGGCAGGAAACAACAAATTTACTGTCTGTCATTAGTTTCAGCTAATTGCTGGGAATTAAAACAAATTTACATTCTGCTGTCTTCCTTCTTGTTTGATAAGAGTTGTTATTCATGTCTTGGTTCAACTGTGCCCCGGAAATCATACTTGAGTGCATCATGTCCTTTACAGGGGCAGTTTGAAATAGATTGAAAATCATTTTTTGAGTTTTGAAACGATATCCCTGTTTGGTAAATAATCAGCCTATAAGTCAATTTTGGCTTATTTGATCACTATTAGTTGTTTGGTTAATAAGCTTTTTGTAACTCCAAAATGCTAAAATTCAAAAAGCTACTCAAAGCAGCAGCCTTTTCAATTAGCTTTTTGAGAAAAAGAAATTATACCAAATAGCTATCAGCTAACAGCTAATTTATCAAACAACTTTCTACAATCAGCTAATATTATCAACAAATCATGGCCCTGTTTGGTAAATAATCAGCCTATCAGCCAATTTTGGCTTATTTGATCACTGTTAGTTGGTAAATAATAAGCTTTTTGTAACTCCAAAATGCTAAAATTCAAAAGGCTACTCAAAGTAGCCTTTTCAAATAGCTTTTTGAGAAAAGAAATTATACCAAACAGCCATCAGCTAACAGCTAATTTATCAAACAACTTTTTACAACCAGCCAATGTTATCAACAAATCATACCTTCTAACCAAAACAGCCAACAGCCATTTACCAAACAGGGCCCATACCTTCTAACCCAAACAGCCAACCCAATCAGCCAACAGTCATTTACCAAACAGGGCTTAAGGCATGAGAGACTTGGAATTGAGGATTTAACCATTTGGAATAATGTAAATACAGCAGCCCGGCCACTAGAAGGTAGTCTTAGCATGCATTTGTGTTGCTAGTATAGTCCAGATGGTCGTGTCATAGCAACCATGCCAGTTCTTCTGTTCAAGTACCCACCCTTTTAAATGCTACCTTCAACAGTAAGTAGTTCATATATATTCTGCAAATTTTGCCTAAATGAAATTCCTCACTCCTAAATGACTACTATTGAATTATTGCACCAGTTAAGTTGGAGAAAAGTAAAGGAATCTATAGAGTTGGAAGGCTAAAGGTTAAAAAAGCTGTTGGCATGGAATTATTGGAGTCAGATCAGATCAGTGGCAATACCCAATTCTACTTCATATATATATCATATTCCCTTCATCATCTTGCTTCAGTTGCTTCTGCAAACCTTCACTCAAACAAGTTGAGATAAACGCTGTAACAGTATATATGGTATGCAGGCCAACTTGATGTAAGCCTGTAACTATATATCTGTCTTCTAAACTTGATGTTGACACATGTTGGTATGAAGTAACCATACCTAGCTTGTACCACAATGATGTTTTTTTTTTTTTTTTTAACTTGTGCCAAGCGAATTTAATTAAATTTAGTGACTCAATTTTGGGATATGAGGAAAGCCTAAGTGAAGAAGAGTCAAAAGTGAATAACTGATAACAATATTTATGAGCCCACAAAGAGCCAAACTGTAGTAAATGAGTATGATTCAAGTTAACCTTTGTAAGCGTTTTGCAAGAAACAAATTTATGTTTTTTTTTTAGTAATTGGAAACAAAATCTCCATGGAGTGTTTAAATATGTTAGTATGTTCTTAAAACCTTGAAAAATCGCACTCTTCGATTCTTATATAATATAATATTTCTTCCCTTAGCTTGATCATTTTTCAACGTGGAGGCCCCCTATCTTGAATTATTGCACCAATAAGTTGGAGAAAGTTATGGTACGCTAAAATTGAGTAGGTGGAGTTGTAAACTCTTTAAAGAATTGTATCCGATCTCACTAATTATATATATCATCATTTGCTTCTAATAATATATTTCAAATACAAAGTGAAAATGTACTGATACTAGTTCAAATCTACATTTATTTTTAATGTGCGACAAAAACTACTTAAAAGTTTTTCAAGCTCCATTTTCTCTTTATGTGTATAATTATATTTAAGAAATATTTTTTCATTCACTCATTATCCATTTTGAGTGTATAATATATACGGAATTTATCTCCTCAATAAAGAGAATCCAAATCTACTTTTACTCAACCCAAAACAATAATAAATCCCTTTACCTAAAGTGAATACCATTTTTATGCAAATAGTTCTTTGATCCTCCTATGTTGAGGACAACTATGAGGATGACAAAGAAAATAGTTCTTTGATCCTGGAGGATTCAATGACGAGAGCAAAGGCACAGATATTTCATGAAGCTATGAGTGGCTTTATTAAAGAAGTAAGTGAAGCTAATCTTTTGAGACTTTGCACCACCACTGGGCCATGTTCGCTCCGGGAGGCACGGGAGCTGGCCCAGAGAGAACCGTCACTTGTGGGAATCAAACCCGGATTCTCCCGGAATTCTTCCCCACAAAGAGAGCTCACTTGCCACTTGAGCTATCCCATTGGGTTACCCAATCATGGATTATTATAGCACCAAGTTGGAGATAATGATGGAACACTAAAATTTAATAATGGTGTTGCACTCTATTTCACCTAATTGAGTATGTGGCGTTTTAGACTCTTTAAAGAATTGTACCTCACTAATTATACATTACACCAAGTAATATCTCACATGCCTAGCTAGTTTAGATGGTTAGCTACATGAACTCAAATCTCGCTACCAGCGTCAGAGTGTAAGCGTTCAAAACTTATTGAAAATATCCTAATGCAATATGTTTGGATTTATCTCAATTAAAAATAAAAAATAAAAAGCAAAGTCAACTAAAATATCTTATTTTTAATTAAGGAGAGTAATAACATTTTTATAGTAGTCCTCTTGATTAAAAAAAATTAAAAGTCAAACTTAAAAAAATTTAGTTGAGGTTACCTCTGATTTTTCACTCTCCATGTGTGTGTTTATGTTTAGTTTCTTCTATGTTATACAATTCAATAAGTTTTAGAAAGACTCTTATATAAATAGTGGTGCAAACCCACTTCCCAAACCAATGTGGGACAAAAACTTACTTTAAAGCTTTTCCCTCCATTTTTCCAACTTAAATTGATCAACTTTGTGAACCAATTTCCCATTCACCCATTATCCGTTTTGTATGTACTATATATCAATCTCTTCGTTTAATTACGAAGAACCCCAATCAACTTTGACCCGACCCAAATCAAAAATGGACCTCACATATATTTGTACCACAAGATAGCCACTAAAAATACCTTTTTATGCTATTTTTTCTAACATGAAGAACTTGTACAACTAGCTAGCCTGAACAATATAACATTCACATTATAAGTATTTCTTCTTATAATATTGGCTAGAATTTTTTTTTTTTTTATAATAGATAAATAGTAGTCTGAGTTAGTCTAATTATTGGCTTAGCAACTAATCCTAATGTTTTAAATCCCTCTTTTTTTTTCTTCTTTTTTTTGAAATAAAATCCCTCCCTTTTAAAAGTACTTATTAACCTTCTTGGTGATGTGAAGGTGCAGGCAAGAAGATTACAATAATATTGTCAGAATCAAGGTAGCATGTATTCACAATCCAACCAAGCACAAAACCAATCCGCACTAAAGCCACAACCAACTCGCACGCAAAGAAGAAAAGATTACAAATTTCATGATTTTCTAATGAAAGTAAATTGGTTTGTTGGCTGATGATATATATACATATACTAGTAATTGTCCCGTGCGGTGCACGGACTAAAGATTTAAAATATTATAAGTATGCTATGTAAGAAAAAAAACTATTAATGTTATTAAATTTCATATATAAAAATGAAATTTGAGGGTTACTCACTATACAATTTTGTTATTTTAATAACAAAATTTAAATTCGATAATAAAATAAAATGAATAATGTCATATACGATCATTAATATTATATATATATATATATATATATATATATTATTAATTAATTAATTAATGGTGTACTGTGGGTATTTTGTTAAGATGTATTACGGTCTTCACATTGAACATAGGGATGCACTTGGCTATCAGTATTCTCTACATCAATTGACTACAAATAAATTTCATTAAATGATATAATAAAAATCACAAAACACCTTAGTTCTTAAAGAAACTGTCATCTTTGAAATTTGAAAGATAATTTTGGATTTGATGGTGCCATAGTCATCTGGAGAACCAACACCTTAGTTCCCGCACTATTTTCTCAACAACATAACATGTGATTTTACCTTTAAATTCAAAGAATGGTTGAGAACACTTGACGCCCTTATACCATTTAGAAACTCGGGAATGTGCACATTATCAAGTAAACTATTGATTGAGTCCAATTTACAAATACTATCGCAGTTGTAGTACGTCTTACTGTCCCCAATATGCAGATCACTCATGTATTCATTGATGGAGTTAACGACATCAACCATTGAGGTTAATATAGCTCGACCTTCAAGAAAGCTATATTTTGAATTGCCAATCATGAACATAGGAAACGTACTTGCAAGTATGGTGGTAAACTGGGTCTCCATTATATATTTACCATAATATAAATATAAAATATATATATATATATACATATATATATATATTGAAATTGAATTGGAAGAACTAAATAACAAAAAAAATATATATTAAAACAAAAATATGTTTTTTTTTTTTGGTAATGTGTATACATACGTGTGATGTATACATACTACACACTATCTAATGTATTAAAACATACGTGTAATGTATACATACTACACACTATCTAATACGGAGTATAATATTAGAATTATCTAGAAGACCCTCCAGAATTCCTTCGCCCATCTCTGGTCTATTGTTCTCTATACTTGCACATCCAGAAAATCCATCGACACTCTTGTTGCAGTACAGATCTGGAAAGCATTCCTATCTAAAGTTTAGCTAGCAGCGACGATGAATCATCTTCGAAACCTGGAGTTAACAGGATTTTTCATTAATTTGGGGGTAATTTTTTTTTTTTTAATTCATCATTTTCTTGTGCAGATGAATTTTCATATGTACTAATTTCTGCAATATAAAGCTTAAAATTTCAGATTTCACCAATTGTTTGTCTAATTTCGTTCACAAAAGAACATATCTAGGTTTTAGGGTTTACGTCTCAGCTCGATTTTCAATATATTACAGATCTGTAGTTGTTACCTAGTTTAAAAGGTAAAAATTCCTTCAATTTCTGGATTGCATGCCCGAAAAAGGTAAAAGATAAGATTATACCCTAAAAGTTGATTTTTTGGATTGCATGCAGATGGTTGATATATCATAATGGTTCATAAAAAAAGATAAGTCTATTTCTAGTATTTGATACTACTAATCTGTACTGGTTTTTATATATTTCGTCTCTCAACTATTTATGAGTAGTGACAAAATTTGTGTAAAAAAATGAATTTGCTTACCTCTGTTGTCCTCTTGAGACTTCCGTTATTTGCTATAATTGTAGATCTGGTCAATTTCCTCATATCCCTTATGTTCTCTGATTGGTGTTTGTAGACTCTTCAATTTTGAAAAATTCACAGTTTTGAAGTGTCCGTAGTTCTGTAATATTCAATTCTGTGCAGTTTTATAGATTTGAATTCAGCAGCTATATATACAGCTTAACTAAATAGGTTGGCTGAGATGTGTTTGGAATTGGAACAGTTTCATAGTTAGTAATGATAGCACACAGTAACCAAAGCCATAAGATACCGACATTTAGGACTAACTATTTAATTATTTACTCATGTTTGAAAATGAATTTAAGTTTGATTTGTATTGCCATACTATTAAAACATTAGTCTTGCAAGTAATGGTTTCGTTTTTTTCATACTTAGTTTTGACGCAGCTAAATTTGGTAGTGGCAATGCACTGGTTTGTTATGGAGTGACTGGTCCATTGGGTGTTTACCATTTGAAAGCAGGATGATTCAATTGAATGCAGGTTGTCAATTGAGTTCCCTTCTACTTGTTAATTGCTATTTTTTCCTGATTATATCATTTGGAAAGGATGATTGTTTCAATGTTGTACCTTTATATATTGTTATGTGAATGAATGAAAATCTTCAAATTTCTGCAACCTTGTTTACTTGCAACTTTAAATACTTGACCTTATTTCTTTGATCAATATTAGTATGTATCTCCTATATTTTTTTTTGTTTAAATAGATGGCAGAAAAACATCCTTGTTTACCCCTAATTCAACATGTTTATAGTGGTTATCAAATAGGAGGGCAATTTGTTTTTTCTTTAGAATTTCTTTTTGGCTATATATATAACTATAGTGAACTTGAAAGCAACTTTAATTCAATTATATAATACTCCATAATTTTTTCAATTATATAATGTTCTTTATGTATATATAACACAGGAACCCAAGTAAGTTTAAACTTATACCTTAATGGAATTTATAAGAAAATTTCATGTGGGAAGAAGTTGTATTAAATTTAAAGTTTGCACATAATTTGAAATTGTTTCATGTGTTTAAAATAGTCAATTCAGTTATATTTATAATAGTGGGTCACATTGTTCTATTAACATATGCAGGAGATGTGCATCATATAAACCAATAAGATATGTGGCACAAAATTGTGGTGATGATATGATATCCAAAGCAACCCAAATAAGTTTAAATTTATTCCTTAATGGAATTTAGTTCAAAATATCACATATGGGCATGATTTATTATACAATTTATTGATTTATTGAAATTGCATATAGGTTAAATTTATTTCATGTGTTTAAAATAGTTAATTTTGTTATTAATTTTATCAACATTTTCCTATGCAGATCTTTCCACAAATTATATGATACATATAGTTAAAAGATGAAGGTCAGGCTTTCAAATTGACTTGAACTGTCATCAACGATTTTAAAATTGCTAAGAAGGTATGCCATATTACCACTATGAGCAAAGAAAATATGTTCTAAGATTCTTACAGAATATCACAATATGATAATGTGCTGTTTTTTTCATTTAGTACTGCATTCACCTTTTAAGGGGAATCATCATCATGTAGAGTAACTTGATCTTACTTCCCATATCCCTTCTAGATTAACTTGCAATCATCTATAAGGGAAAACATTTGTTTAAGGAATTTTTCAACTCTTGATTATATGTATGGATGATATAACAATTATATGTAGAACATACTTACATTTAGCATGTTAACATCTACTTAGTCATAGTCTTAGTCTGGATTTTACATGAGACAAAAATTTTGAGAAAACTAACCTGGATTTTTTATATTGCAGTTTGGTATTGATTGATTTTAGTTTTGTAAAGCTTAATCTCAAGGAAAGATGTGCTGCTTTGGTATTGATTGATTTTAGTTTTATCAAGCTTAATCTCAAAGAAAGATCTGCTGCTCAGGTATCTATATTATTCAATTTATGTTCTTATATTATAATATGTTGATTGATTTATTTGAGATCTGTACACAAACAACCTTGCTTATTAAAAAAGAAGTAGAAATTATTAAATTGAGTTTTACTTACATACTAAATTGTAAAGGACACTCCCAAATCTCTGTATATAGATCAATCACTCCATAATACTAATCTCTGTATATAGATCAATGATTTCATAAAGATAGAAGAAGTCTGGAACTACAAATTTCTACACCTGCAATTTGATAATAATAAAAGACAATAATAATAGTAATTGCATTATAATAATCTCTTTATATAGAAGAATTATTTCATAGATATAGTAGAAGTCTGGAACTACAGATTTCTACACCTGCAATTGACAATAATAAAAGATAATAATATATCTCTGTATGAAAATATTGTAGTTATAAAAAACCCATAAAAAAAACACACCTACAGTGAATCCTCAATGAAAAATTCAATCAATTTGCAAGTTTGACCACCAATGATTTTTTCCTGTGGAGAATATATTTCAACATCTGAAAATCAATGAATGTAAGTATACAGTATAATTTTTTTTTATTTTTTATAAAGTAATTGTACCTATAATATAATTCCAAATATGCAGGGGTAGTGAAGATGATACAGGGCTTTACCAAATGTGCAGGTGCTCTCCATTGGATGCTGAATCTTCAAGCAAACGTCATCTTCCTCCTCGTGAATGCTTTCCCAACATGTCATATGCATCTCCAACATTTTCCTCTAGTCTCAAACACAGAATTGTGAGGACTTATTTATAGTGTTGTAGGTTTATAGATACTTTCTCAACTTGTTGAAGCACAAAGAATCAATACTATCTCCACTGAGGCTCGATCTCATGACCTCTCATATAGGAAAGTCACTTATTATTATTTTTATTATTTTTATTTATTTTTTTTAAAAAAAAATATTACGCAAACCTTAATAGTATAGAAGTGTTTTGGATGAAAGTTAAAATTGAGAATTTTGTTTTTATGAATAGTATAGATAGTATAGATTGAATTGCAGAGAAATATATGTACTGTATTATCACGATTAGTAATTTTAATCTTGAATTGTATTCTGAATCGGAACGTAGAGAAGAATATATTTTATTAGAAATTGTATTATCATATTTTCTAACATCACGCAAACCTTAATAGTATAGTGTTTTGGGCAGGAAGTTAAAACTGAGAATTTTATTTTTATTCATAGTATAGATATATATTGCATTAAAGAGAAATATATGTACTATATTATTACAATTAGTAATTTTAATTTAGAATTGTATTTCGAATAAGAACGTAGAGAAGAATATATTTTATTAGGAATTGTATTATCATATTTTAATATACAATTGTATTACGAATATGAATTGTATTACCATATTTTATAATATTACGCAAACTTTAATAGTATTGGAGCGATTTGGGCGGGAAGTTAAAATAGAAGATTTTTTTTTATTAATAGTATAGATAGATTGCATTGTAGGGAAATATATGTATTGTATTATTACGATTAGTAATTTTAATCTTGAATTGTATTTCGAATAGGAAGGTCGGAAAGAATATATTTTATTACGAATTGTATTATCATATTTTAATGTACAATTGTATTACGAATATGAATTGTATTACCATATTTTATATTATTACTCAAACCCTAAAATAGTATTGGAGTGTTTTGGGCGGGAAGTTAAAATTGAAGATTTTGTTTTTATTAATAGTATAGATAGTATAGATATAGATTGCATTGCAGAGAAATATATGTACTGTATTATTACGATTAGTAATTTTAATCTAGAATTGTATTCCGAATAAGAACGTAGGGAGTAATATATTTTATTAGGAATTGTATTACCATATTTTAATATACAATTGTATTAGGAATAGGAATTGTATTACCATATTTTACAATATTAGGCAAACTTAATAGTATACGAGTGTCGTTTTGGGAGAGAAGTTAAAATTGAGGATTTTATTTCTATTAATAGCATAGATTGCATTGCAGAGAAATATATGTATTGTAATATTACGATTAGTAATTTTAATCTAGAATTGTATTCCGAATAGGAACGTAGAGAAGAATATATTTTATTAGGAATTGTATTATCATATTTTATAATATTACGCAAACCTTAATAGTATAAGAGTGTTTTGGGCGGGAAGTTAAAATTGAGGATTTTGTTTTTATCAATAGTATAGATTGCATTGCAGAGCAATATATGTACTGTATTATTAAGATTAGTAATTTTAATCTAGAATTGTATTCCGAATAGGAACGTACAGAAGAATATATTTTATTAAAAATTGTATTATCATATTTTATAACATTACGCAAATTTTAATAGTATAGGAGTGTTTTGGGCTGGAAGTTAAAATTGAGAATTTTATTTTTATTAATAGTAGAGATTATTATTATTATTATTATTATTATTATTATTATTATTATTATTATTATTATTTATCATCTTATATCACAAGTATCTATTGGACCCATTTACATATTCAAACACCTAAAAAATATAACATATTAAATTCAAAATTTTGTATTTCAAAATGTAGGCAAATACACTATATACACATCAAATTTAAATACTTGTGAGTTTCGAAAAACATACTCCGTACTTGATTAAGGTTGACCCTAGAATGATTATTGTTTAGGAACTGCGTTCTCTGTTGACAGTCGTAGTCGAAAAATAAAACACGCTATCATCTAGAAGGGAAGGTCAGAGATTAATTTTAGATTAAGAAAAGGGAGGAGTAATTTTGTTTTAGTACTCTCTTTTTTTATTTCTAAAATCCATAGAATTAAAATTCAAGGGAGCATATTCTCAAAAAAAGAAAAAAAGAAAAATTCAAGGGGGCATGAGACTCTAATTCCATGAAAATGCGAGAATTGCAATTCCCTCCAATCAAACTAAAGAATTTAGTTGCCTTTGAAATTAGGTAGAATTAAGTGTGAATGGAATTCAAATTCCTTCCAAGTAAACGCGCCTTTAAATATTAGAGTAATATATGCTGCATTGTGCTAAACAATTTGATCACGTCATTTAATATACAATAATTTTAATAAGGAAAACTAGTATTTTTCATACTTAAAATAAACAAACATTTCAATTTCTTGATAAAGTACTAAATTGCTCCGATCCCTACCATAATACCATATTAATGCATTCATTTTTATATTTTTGTGGGGATGAGTATTTTTATAATTTTTCTTTTTTACATTTTTGATGTACAAATATAATAGAATTTTTCTAAAATTTATGTTTTAAAAATTGATTCTTTTAAGTATTTTTTTATTTACAAGAAATAATATATAATCATTATCCAAAAATGCACTTTAGATAAACCTGCATCGTGACGCTAGCTAATTACTCGATCAATCAATGCAATAATGTATGTGAAATTTAGGCCTTGTTTGGTAAATGACTGTTAGCTGATAGATAATATCTATTAGCTGATTGGATTAGAAGGTATAACTAGTTGATAAAATTAGCTGATTATAGAAAAGTGTTTGGTAAATTAGCTGTTAGTTGATAGTTGTTTGGTATAATTTATTTTCTCAAAAAGTTAATTGGAAAAGTTGTTTTGAGTAACTTTTTGAAGTTTAGCATTTTGGAGTTACAAAAAATTGATTAACTAACCAAGTCAAATAGCTAATAGTGGTCAAATAAGCTAAAATTGGCTAATAAGCTAACTATTTTACCAAACAGTAGGACCTTAATTAGTATTTTCTCATCTTATGCTATATGTTCATCAACAGTGACCTCATTCTCATTGAAAGTGGTCACTAACTGCACTAGAAAGATCTTTATAGCCAAAGATCTTGTGGTCTAGTGGCACCCAATTGTACTCCCATATTGGAGGGGTGGGTTCAAGCTGAGCCTTCCGATATTGGCTCTCTATGAAAAAGATCCTATACAATTAGCTTGAACAATATAACATTTCACATTATAAGTATTTTTTCTTATAATATTGTCTAGAAAAAAAAAAAAAGAACAAATAAATAGTAGTCGAGTTAATAATGTAATTATTGGCTAGCAACCTTAATGTTTTAATTAAATTCATCTCATCTGAAAGTGACTTATTAGTGTTGTGAAGGTGCAGGCAAGAAGATTACAATATTATTGAATCTATACTAGCATGTATTCACAATCCAACGAAGTACAAAACCAATCCGCACAAAAGCTGCAACCAACTCGCACGCAATGAAGAAAAGATTAGTTGTCACCCCAGAAGTTCCACCGACGGTGTACCTCCTTGTGCTGTCCAGCCTTTCCTCCACTCTTATTGTCCTCTTCATGGCTCTTCACCTCAAATTATTAGCAAATTAAAGCTAAACTGTAATTTCTCTGGTGTCCTGGAAGATCAGATCGAGATCAGAAATAGCTGCTTGATAGCTTGTAAAGATCTATTTATTAGTTCTAGTTGTTAAAACCGGCAAGTTCCGGTGAAGTTTTCCAGAATAGCCGTAATTTTTAACGTATGATAATAACGTGAAGAAACGAGGTAAGCAAGAGACAATACATGATATGATCTTCATGTTGAAAACGTCTTCATGAAAACGTTGTTGTCTCTCACGAATTACATGAACTGTCGAATAAAAGTAAATTGCTTGGCTTCCATTCTTGCTGATTTCCGCGGGCATGAACTACTATATCTGATGATTTGTTGTGGTAGTAGTGTTGCAGTTGTATACTGTCTCCTATTTTAATTTGGTATTATACATTGCAGAAACTAATAGGAAATTAAAGGGAGACTTGCCAATTGTTCCCTCTATGATGCCGTAAACAATGCTGGAATTTAAAAAAGAGATAAGAGTGCCTAATTAAAATTGTTATGCTCTCTATAAAGTTAATTATGACGCAAAACAGTATGCATGCAAAGCTAAGTGAGTTGGAAAGAAGAATGGTAGATATTATTCATGAGTGTGGAGAATGGGAATATATTCTGTTACAGAGAGGATGCAGAGATGAATCAATATATATATACAGACTGCTATGGAGGGAAAATGGAGTTATAACTAACTCCTTGAAATGTTTAAAGACTTTGGTGCCCTTCTCCCTGCTGAAGCTACGTCACCCTCCAACACCCCCGTAAGCTGGAGCATGCAAATTTTGTATGCCTAGCTTAGATAAGAAGGACCGGAAGGGAGATGTCGGAAGAGCCTTAGTCAGGCCATCGACAGTCTGACTTGCGGAAGGGATGGACAGCAGCTTCACTAGACCTTGTGCGACCTTCTCACGAACTATATAGCAATCGATCTCTATATGCTTCGTGCATTCGTGGAAGACATGGTTCTCCGCAATAGCTATTGCTGATTTACTGTCGCAGAACACAGTGGCTGACTTTGGCATGGCCACTTATAAGTCATGTAGGAGGGAAGAAATCCATTGAACTTCACATACTGTTGAAGCAAGAGCTCTATACTCAGCTTCGGAAGAGGACCTTGACACTGTTGTTTGCTTCTTTGATTTCCACCATATAAGAGCATAGTCAAGGAATATACAAAACCCCGTGACAGATTTTCGTGAATCCAGACAAGACGCCGAATCTGAATCGGAGAACACATTCAACTGCATTTCACCGTTTCTCGGATAGAAAAGGCCTTGGCCAGGTGCATTTTTGATGTAACGCAGAACCCTGTGTGCAGCTGCTAAGTGATCAGTCGTCGGTGCATCGATGAATTGACTGAGCTGCTGAACGGCGAAAGAGATATCAGGCCGTGTTGTGGTTAGGTAAAGAAGACGTCCCACTAGACGCCTATAGCTGCTGATATCTTCCAAAATGGTGCCACCATCTTTGGTCAGCCGTTGGTTTGGGACTAATGGGGTACTCACTGGTTTGCAATTAAGAAAGCCTGCCTCTTTCAAGATCTCCCGTGTGTATTTCCGCTGACATAAGTTCAGACTAGAATCATCCATGTGTGCCTCTATTCCCAGGAAATATCCTAGACTTCCCAAATCTTTAATCTTGAAAGCAGAATCAAGGCTTTTAATTCATCAATGAGAGACATAGTAGGACTAGTAACTAGGATATCATCAACATATATGAGAACGGCAATAAATTCTGAACCGGAGCCCCTGGTGAGTAGTGAAGGATTAAACTTGGACTGTTGGAACCCAATATTAAACAGAGCAACACTTAGTTTCACATTCCATTGGCGACTAGCTTGCTTAAGGCCATAAAGAGACCGAAGCAGTCGACAGACTTGGTTTGGCTTCCCTCCTTGAAAGCCAGGTGGGAGGATCATGTAGACTTCCTCGTCCAGATCCCCGTGAAGGAAAGCGTTATTGATATCGAGTTGGTGGATGTGCCAAGCTCGTGAAGAAGCAATTACTAGGAATGTCCGTATAGTGGTGAGCCTAGCAACCAGTGAGAAAGTCTCAATGTAGTCGATGCCCAACTGCTGTGTATAGCCTTTAGCGACTAATCTAGCTTTGTATCTCTCCACCGAACCATCTGCTCGAAGCTTGATTTTATACACCCACTTGCAGCCTATTAGCTTCTTCCCAGGAGGTAAATAAGCCAATACCCATGTGTTATTATCTTGCAGAGCTTTTATCTCGGTTGCCATGGCATTTTTCCAACACTCTAGTTGAATAGCTTGGCTATATGTGCTTGGTTCTTCAATATCCGTTATTGCCATAGAGATGTGTATCTGTAAGAGTATCATAAGATATCACATTAGATAAGAGGTGAGGAGAGGAACCTTTAGTGATAACAGATTCACAGTGGTAGTCCTGCAGTCTGCTAGGTGTTCTCCGAGGCCTGTGAGAACGCCTAGGCTGAACATGCTCAATCTCAAGCTCGGTTTCTTCTTGAATGTCATCATCCTCATCCCTATCATGAACACCATCATGGATACCATTGTGGTTGTCAGTTGTAAAAGCTGGAGTTAGTCTGTGTGACCCCAAGGGAGACTGAGTAGTGGGCAGAGATTGATTATGCCTAGGAGTATAAGAATTCTTGTGAGCCGGCTCATTGTAATCAATGTAAGTGTTGATAGGAATGACCGGTAAAGGAGGATTATGCACATGTTCAGATGGAGGCATATCAACTTGTTTGTCAGAAAATGGAAATTCTATTTCATGAAACCTCACATCCCGCGACACGAAAATCGACTTGTCATTGAAATCATATAAGAGGTATCCTTTGGTGTTGGCTGGCATACCTATGAGGACACATTTCCTTCCTCGCGGTGCCATTTTGTGTCTCCCCTGTGGCAGAGTCATCGCGAAACAAAGGCAGCCAAACACCCTCAAGCTGTCTATGTCAGGATCCTTCTTATAAAGCTTTTGATATGGATTCGACCACCCAATTACTAGAAATGGCAATCTGTTAATGAGAAAGGCAGCATACAATACACAATGACCCCAGAATTGTAGTGGAAGGTGTGCTTGGAATCAGAGGGCTCTAGCAACGTTTAGGATGTGTTGGTGTTTCCTTTCCACTATTGCATTCTGCTGTGGAGTGTTGACGCAAGATTTCTGATATATAATCCCTTTTTCAGAGAAGAACTCTTCCATATTAAACTCAACACCATTGTCACTACGAATGGCTTTAATTGGAACTCCAAATTGTGTAAAAACAAGAGCATGAAAGCTTTTAATGAACTGCCTAGCCTCAGACTTATTTTTCATCAAATGTAACCATGTAAACCTTGAATGATCATCAACAAGAGTTAAAAAATAACGTTCACCCATTAGAGAACAAACCGGAAAAGGTCCCCAAATATCAATGTGAACAAGGTCAAAACAAGCTTTTGAAATAGTAGTGCTTAAAGGAAAAGGAACACGTTTCTGTTTAGCCATATGACAAACATCACAGACTCCATCCTTATTACTAGACATGTCTACTTTGGTAGCCAAATGTAGTTTATTAATTGGGAAATGACCTAGCCTTTGATGCCAGATATCAACGCTTGTGCACTGCATCACGTTTTATTTTGAAGTGTCGGAGGCTCTATCAGTAGGTACAGTTCTCCTTGCTGTTTAGCTAAACCAATCCTCAGACCATGAGTCCCCTCAATAACACACTGTTCATGCATAAAAGTTAGTTCATAGGAGGTATCTTGAACAAGCTTGCTTACTGAAATTATATTGAACTTAAAAGTAGGGATGTGTAAAGCCTCTTTTAACCATAATTTATTGTTCAGCTTCACATTTCCCACATGCTTGACCTCAACACACTGTCCGGTTGGAAGATTCACCTTAGCCCTAGTCACCATACAAAAATCAGTAAGAAAATCAATGGAACAAATGATATGATTTGTTGCCCCTGAGTCAAGTATCCAAGTTGATGAACATAAACTAAGAGAATTGATTGAGTTTTAGCACACTTGCCTTCATTACCAGAGTAGTCATTTATGAAATTGGGGGTTAATGACACTGCTACACTTGCACTTGGATTAACATTCTGCCCCTGTAGAATAGAGATGAATTTCTGCAATTGTTCTTGACTGATTCCCAGGTCTGTTGCAATATTACCACCACTTGTGGCTGCAACAGTCGTATTCCGGTGTTGCTTTTCTTTTGTTTTATATCCCAGCATCCATCCGGGTGGATATCCCTGCTTTTTATAGCATTTATCCACTGTATGGCCTGTCATTCCACAATAAGTACATTTTGCTCCTTTTCCAAAGTTATTTCGTTTGCCATACGTGTTTGTAACAGCTACTATCGTTTCATCAGATATAGGAGCCTGGCTACCTTGAGTTGCATTAGCATGATTACAATTACAACCTCCTAGATTTAGATTATTCATATTTATCTGCCTTTCCTGTTTCTCAGCCATCACAAAAACCTTGTACACACTAGTACAAAACAGAGCATTTGCGTCTGGAGTTTAGGACAATTTGCGTCTAGAATACTCCAGACGCATATGCCTTCGGACGCAGATGGTCCACCCAATCTGCGTCCAAAGTTTAACTTCGGACGCAGATTGTTTTAATTTTTTTAAAAAAATTACAATCTGCGTCTGTTCCCGGAACAGACGCAGATTGTCCTGCTTTTAATAAAGAAAAAATATTTATTTGATGAAACTACCAATGTTCCCCTATTCATTCTAGCAATATAATCAATATTCAAAATTAATCTGTTTCATACCAATATAATTAATCATCAAACGGTTCAAAAAAGCTCTTTCACTTGTATTTCAAAGAGAATCCATAATCAAGAACTTAAATTACAACAGCAGGAAAGACTAGATCGAGAGATTATGTAAGCAAAGCTATAAAATCTTGTCAATTGAAAATAATTCTATCTGTAGGCTGAACTTGCCTACTTGCAAAACTAATAATTTTAGTTCCAGCTTTTGTATTTCTATCTGTTGCTCCCTTGGTAAATCCCATTGGAAATATGAGGTTAAGTGGATCAAATAATTCTGCTTTCACATGGCAGCCCACTCCTCATCACATGGGTTTCATCTCCAACTCATCATCACATGGACCATGCATCTGGACATCTCATCTTCATGTGGCCAACTCATTCCTCCACTATCAAATGTTCCCTTTCAACAACTATAAATAGCTAGCTTCTGCAGGAACCAAAGCATCCCTCAACATATCAATTCATTCTTTCTCAATTCTCTAGCTCTCACGTAGGATTATTTTTCATTGCTAGCTTTCTTTCATTTCTATTTTAAGCTTAGCAATCTCTTTATTGTAATATTTCCTTTACAATAATTTTAGAGAATTATATTTCCAATCTCCCCAAAATTAATATATCCATTATTTGTCATTTTATATTTTTCCCATATTATTTTAACTTCCCTATAATTCTCAATTCGCGATCACCGTACCCGCTTCCGCAATGCTTGTTAATTCATTCCCTAACATATGCTTCCCTCAAGCTTCTGCAGTCCACAATATTATAAATCACATACGACTACTTAATCAACATGAATTTAAAACAAGATGAAAATTTTAAAACTGCAAATTTTACTGAACCTTGATAGAAGGGTCCACCCATGATTTTCCGGGAGGACCAGAACTAACATTGGCTATTCTCTCTAGTCTCTCTACATCCTCAGATGAGCTTACAAGTGTTGCACTAATTCCACCAGCATTTCCCTTTGCCTTTATATTACAATAATAAAGCACATGAATAAAATGAAAGCAAGGCATTGAAAAATAATATGCAGTAATAAATAAATAAATGAAAAGCATGAAACCATGAAAAGCCAAGAGCTTAATGAGAGCCCCACATTTCCCATTGTAAACACCATTAATGAACACCATTACTAACATGCATAGATGCAGGTGATAGACATGTATTACAGTTTATACCATTTCCTGTAATTAACTCCTCCTTTGTCAACAACCAAAAAGAAAAACCTAGGTACTTTTAGAAATTACATGCTACTTGATCTTAGATTTATTTTATTTTCATATAAAGCTTAGCTAATGCTTTAATTTATTAAAAGACAGAAATGATGTGCTGTCATATTAAGAAAAAACAAAGCATTGAATTTGAGCATTTGAAATTTTAGTTGAAGCCAAATCCAAATGAAAGCCAAACATTTTGGGCCTCACTGGACATTATTTACAGTACACATTATTGACAACAGCAGAGTATAAATAAAACTTAACATTTTATTCCAAGCAGCAAAAGTATCCAAATATACTACTATAACTCTTCTATGGTAAGAGTAGCTCACCAGGAATCATTTTTGAGGATTTTGCCAGAACCTAAACATTTGAAAACAATCTCTGTTAGTGCATAGAATTATTGATGTCAAAAAACTCAATTCAGAAAAACACTTGTATATGTGCTTGAACTCCTTATGGTATGTGGTATTACTTGTGAAGCCCAATAAGATTTAGCAAACATCACTTAAATCAAACATAGAATTAATAGGAATTTCAGAACAACTCTCTTAATAACTCATAAACAAAGCTTAAAATAGGAGAATACAAATGATAAGATGCTAACCATGCCTGTGCAGGGTAACTGATGTACTTTAGGGCTTCAATCCCCATTGCTAGACCAATAGTATTTGTAATGCCGGCACTCCTGTCATTTATGTAGGCTTTGTGGCAATGGTAGGCTTAACAGAGAGGTAAAGACAAAGAATATTATCAATGTGCAAGTGAAGGGAATACTTATCTTTTTTCAATTGTTTTTTCTTTAAATCGTTGAACAACCTTGCGCAAAATTTCATCCTGTAACAATAAGAAATTTATATTAGCAAAAATACATAAACTTCTACATAAACTCGTAGACACATTTTTACAAACAGGTTGTGAGCAAGAATATCCAAACGCCCCTTTTTTTCATAAATTAAAGACACAAAACTCAGATTATTACCAATTCCAGGGTTAAGAAGCGCATTGAGAATGAAGTTACATGTTATAATTGAAAATAAAAAATTCCACTTACAAATAATTCTTGGAGTCTCATTATTTGCTTATCAACAAACCTAAGTTACATGTTTAATTAATTGTTATGCCCTTAATTAAACCAGCTGATGTGATCTGTCTGGAAGAAAAATTTTCAATGAACCTACTCTGGAATCTTCTAATAGCACCTCATGCATTTCTGTCTCTATTATTGTTATTCCCACAAAAATATTACATTACTATGTGCATATGACTTTAAGATCACCAGTATCTATTGCTAATATCTTAAAAAAAATGATATCCAAATATTAATCAAGTAATAAGTAACACCCAATTGTTATGTACCTGACAAGGCAAGGCAGTGTTCCCAGAATCACCCCAGCTCTCCCAACAAGGTCTCAAATCTTCATGAAAATTAAATAAAAGTATTGAAATGTGAGATGTTAAAAACAGTATAAAGCAGAATTATTGAGCTAAATAAGTGAACTTAACATAATGGCAGCTTCATGTATGACTTACAAGACAATCCAGCAGCAAATCTTGTAGAGACCAGGACTTGACAAACATGAGCATGAGATCAAATAATTTTCTGCTTGTCCCAAAATGCAAGTCTTAACACACAATTAGTAAATCTGAAAAAAAAAATTAAAAAAAAATAAAAAAAAATAAAAGACATGAAGTTTATGCAATTATCAAGTTGTACATATAATAATATCATGAGATTGATTGCCTTCACCAAAAAAAAAATCATGAGATTGATTGCCAATGTGAGTACAAAGCCAGAATAGGAACAATTTGTGTCCATCTCTCATCTCTTATTCATGCATGTACATGTGACTTTTGTGTACCAATGCAACAGTCCAAGTTCTTCAACTAAATTTATAATCCCCCCCCCCCCCCCCCCCCCCCCAACCTCAACACTCAATGTAAATAAGGAGATTTATTAGCAGAGAGGATGAAGAATGTAAAAGCTGACACTAGATACAGATTTAGTCTTCGGCAAAACTATGCTATTAAGGAGTAATTCAATTCAATGATACTATGTGGTAAAATTAAGATTTACCACTTTCAGTCAAAAAGGATAAGCCTCCAGCTTTATGTTATTGCAGTGTCACTATACTGTAAACTATTGATTACCGTGGGGCTGCTGGATGCATCATCTGCTGCCCTTCTGATATACATGGCTTTAGTCAATCTTCTTGCTCTAGATTTCATTGGTTCAAAGATGTATGGAAGCATAAAGTTGCATATCAAGAAACAGTTCAGAATCAACACTGTTTCTAAACAAAAATGTCTCAAGCAAAGCATTATATCGGGTAGAAATTATAGAGGAAGTAAAGAATACCTTCCCTTGATGGAATTTCAAGGCCTGGTGCATTCTAGAATGAGTGGTTCTCCTTAAGTACAAGGAGCACTAACACACATCCTTCAAAGACAAAAAAAATTGTCAAAAGTAATCTCATTCCTTCTTCATAAAGATTAGTGCTCTGTACAACCAAAACTGAAGTTGATGTCTTTATCTAAAGGCAACAGCCCACTCCAAAAACTAACCAAGATTGTCATCTTTCTAATAATTTTTTTCAAATGTCTATAAACATTACAACTATGTCATTTGCAATGCATTAATTCATTCTAAAAAGTAGAAACCAGTCCAAAATCACCATTCAATTATAGGTTGCTGCCTATACAAGGACATTATTGTCCCATATTGACTACAATGTAATTCACTGTAGCAGCATAAACACCCAAGAGTGGGCAGCATAGACTACACTGTAATTCACAAGAACTTAAATTTCATGTTATTGTAAGGCATATGTAAAAGTAAATATTCTGCAACCAGAACCAGGTCCAGTCAATACATTGAAGAGAAGACACTTAATAGTCATGAAAGCCAAGAGTGAACAAGGATTACAGCTACTACACACAAGTTACCTGATCAATA
>NC_044919.1:6959151-6986103 GCF_003576645.1 Ipomoea triloba | reverse complement strand
ACGAACCGTAAAATTTTTAGGAACTAGTATTTGGACTTGTTTGTCCTAGGAAATGGATTTCTAGACACCATACTATTATTCTTGAATTTCCTATTGAATTAAATTAGCCCATAGCAGCAAAAATTTATTTTTGATCGTACATCGCGAAATTTCGCGGTGTACCGAACCTAGCCCAAATTGGAGCTTTTGACTGGAATAAATTTGTGGTTCTAAGAATATTCTATTTAAATTATTTTCTACCGAAAATTCATCTGTTTCAATCCCGATCAGTCCAAGTTGAGATATTTTATTATTTTATTATTTTTTTTCCCTTACCTTATCACATAAGCTAAATGTGATTATAAAAGCATTTTTTTCCCTTTTCTTCTTCCTATTGCCGAATCAAAGAGAGAAAGAGAGATAGTGGGATTTCACCATTTTCCTCCATTGCTTCCATAGCCAAAATCCTTCTCAACTTTCAATTTTATTCGGTAAGTTTTCAATTTTATTCGGTAGAAAGCTTTGTAATCCTTCCTAGGTTATGAATCTAAGCTTAGTTCCTTAAATATTTGTTGTTATGGTGTTGATTTGGATCTAGGGTTTCAAAGTGAAATTTGGGGAAAATCATCCAAGGTTATTTCTAAGGAATTGTGACCACTTTGAGGTAAGGAAATTCCTTAAGTTGGTTGAGGTTTCTTGAAATTGAGTAATTGATAGCAATTGATGAATTAGGGATGTTGAGTTGAACTTTATTGTGTGCATATTAGTAGAAATTGTGAGCATCCATGCTTATGAAGGTTATGTTTTGAGAAATATGTACATGTATTTATGATGTGAGTATATCATGTACAATATGTATATATATACATACCATTTTCGAAAATAATATATAATAAAATAAAAATAAAAAAATAATTAGTATGTATATATATATTAAAACCGTATGTATATATATAGTATATGTATATATACATTAATCATGAAATTGTTTAGTATATGTATATGTATATTGAAACCGTGTATATATAGTATATATATATGTACTGAACTCTATTTGTATGTATATCTATACTTGGAATCGTATAGGTATATGTTGTGTATGTATATGAAACCGTATGTATATACGTATGTATGATGTGAATACCATATACGTATACCTGAAGTAGGAGGATGTTATGTTAATGGTGTATCATATATGTCTATTATGTGACATGGGAAGGTGATACGTGTTACCCGTGACTACTAAGAAATGATAAAGGGGGTACTATCAGATTACCTTGAGGATGAATCAATGTCGTGGAAGAGAAGGAGAAGGAAAACCCTTATGTTTCTGACGAGTTGATGCGGACCTTGATTGACCTACGGGAGGGCTTAAAGTGCCATGGCCCAGTGGGTTTGTTTATGTCCCTTGACAAACCTCATGGGAGGGCTTAAAGTGCCATGGCCCAGTGGTTTTGTTTATGCCGTATGACATGCAATTCATACTGAGGGCGAAGTCTATTCGCCGAGTACTGTATCACTTGTAAGCTGCGGTTTGCGGGGGTGTGCACACTTAAGTATAGTTACTCATGAGATATCGGGCAAGATTCGTTTCAACGAGCCTAGTTAGGCCAACTAGGATTCATTGTAACGATCCGGTATAGATCCAGGGGAATCGATAAGATACAGGGGGATGCCAGACATTGACCCCGAGTCGAGACCCAAGTGGAAAGGAGGGGACAAGATTGGTTGCTCCTAAGGCCTCAAGCTCTCAAGTTAAGGAAACTAAGGAATTTTTTTTTTAATGAATGGTAGTTACGCTGTAACTACGAGATAAGAGAAAGGTGTTAAGGGCTAGCACTGAAGTATGCTAGCGAATTCGCTTTCTTGAGATGATTAGTAAGGAAATTTCCCGGTGATGAGGGACTAAAAGGAAAAATGATGAGTGGGAAAGATTAGAAGTTTTACAGCAGAAAAACTTATGATTTTCAATATCTATTTGTATTCTCAAATGATTTTTGTCCTATTACATGGGAAAATTTCTTGGTAAGAAAGAATAAAGTTTTTAACATCTTGGTTTTCAAAACCTTTATTTAGTTTCGGGAAACCAATGGATTTCCTTGCTTAGCCGTTGTGCTAACTACACTTCAATGTGTTGTTTTCAGATGGAGTCCAGCGTTAGTTCTTGCATCCCGACGAACTCCCCTAGTTCGTCGGAAGATGTGGGTCGTGGCATAGACTACGACGTTTTTGCGCAGCAGATGAGTGGTGCCGACCCTTATGCCCCCGGCTATGCTCCTACAGCTCCCAATGACTCATTGGCAGTAGATAGTTTTCTTCCTATTCCTGAGGGTCCTGATGTACAAGCCACTTTTGGTTTTTACCCCATCGAGGTGCTAGTGGGAAGTAATCCCCTAGAGTTTATAGTTTATTACCCTTACCCGTGGGACCCAAGTCCTCGCGAGTATTGGGAGGAGTGGTCTATGGTCATGGTCACTTCTCGTTTCCTAGACCATATCACATGGTTCGAAGGGGAATGGCACCTGGTCTGGGGTGAGTTTACGGGTCCGGCGTATCGCCAGATTGAGTAGGCAGGATACCCGGAAGGTCCGTAGGGGTTTATTCCTTTTTGTGTAAATGTTTTGTACCCAGAGAAGTGACTAATCCTGAACTTATGTTTTGGCCCGTTGGGTAAAAACCTCGGTACATACTCTGTAAATATTTATATATATATATGTATGTATATTATCTCAAAATGAGTGGCTGTGTTTGTTGAATGAAGTTTCTGTTAGCCTGTGCACCTGTCACGGGGTCTGTCAAGGGGATGATAGAGCTCGTTTTGGGTGTGGCGGTAGCACCTTGGGTTGTACGGCAAGCCAGACTCCTCGGGATGTACGGTAAGTCGACCCAGGGGTGTTACAGTGATGATTATAGTAATGTATAAAGACAGAATTACTGGGTTCTCTCCCTTTCATTCTGTTAAAATTTAAGTTTATAAGGGTTAAAAGATGTATGTTGGAAAAGGTTACGGATTTCCTAAAAGGAGGTTTCACATTTCTAAAGGGATTTCTATTCTTAAAAGGAGGTTTCTCATTCTCTTGAAAGAAGGTTCTCATCACATCTAAAAATACCCAGGAAAACTCTAGGGATCATAAGGTTTTCTGGTCTCTAAGTTGTCCAGTCTCCATATCATCAGGAGGTGATTAAGGCATACAGATCAGAGATTCAGAGAGATGAAGCATTTCTTGATTATTCAAGTTAGAGATTACATCTCCAATGGAATCAAGTAAACCTTTATCCTCATTCTTGTTTTAATTAAAAACCCAAGATTATGAACATTATTTAGTTGATTGATTTGATTTACATGCGATAAACTGTTAATTGTGCTTCCGCATTCAAGTTATAAACGCATAAATGATTTAATTAATATTTGGTATCAGAGTCTGCCTGTAAATTGATTTTTTTAGTAAATTGATTAATACTAAAATTAGGGTTCATGATATTTGAGGAATATTTAACTATATGATTTAATTGATTGTGGGTATTGCTATCGTTGGAATGTTTTGTATTTGTTGATGATGAAATTCATACGGCTTGCACGTTTTCTTCATCTTCAATCAGTTCATATACGTACTGTTTTTATATATATAAAGAGTATATATTATTAATAACATATATCTTAGAAGCTTGAATTAAATGGTAATATATGTTAAGGGTCCCTCCCATATATATATAGATCCAGTGAGATCACCTTAATTAAATGAGATCAGATGTCATCAATTATTTTTTTTAATGGTTCGGATTTGATGTAGGGTTTTAGATTATTTTAGGTAATTATGGTATAGAGAGGGTTTGTTCAGTATTTTTACTTTTTTTCTTAATTTATTACCAATTTTAAATTAGGTGTTATTTTGTAGTTGTTTCCTTATGTGATTGGTATTCAGTCTTCCGTATATTGCTTATTCGTGAAACCAGACGCCATCTGTGTGTGCATACCAAAGCATCTCCATGGCTAGTTCGTCCTGTGGTGTTCCAGGTATTTCGATTTTAACTTGGTTTTTTTTACTCATTTATATGTTGTTTTGGGAGGTATTTTTATCTTTTTGGTTGGGTTTTTGTCCGATTTTGGATTTGGACAGTGGGGTTTTGGCGGTGGGTGTTGTGGTGTGTTACGGGCGTGGTGCGGCGGTTGGTGTTGTTTTTCCCATGCGCTGGTATATTTTGTTATACTGGTCCTATTTTTATGTGTATTGGTGTTGTTTTTAAACTTTGTTTTAGATTAACTGTTGTGTGCGTTTTTATCATTTTTTTTCTTTTTGTAGCATGATTTGCTCTCTGTATTCTTCGAGGGTGCTGGGTTCCTGCTTTAGATATAAAGGTCAAACAGTTAAAGCCTAGACATCTTCACATTTCGTGGCATGATACAAAAAACAAAGTAGATTGTGGTGTGTTTGTGATGAGCATATTTTATACCATGATTTAAATAAGATTTTATAGGTTAATTTTACTATTTATATTTTATATTTTATCAATTTAGTATATTTTATTATATTAGGATTAGAAAAACTTAGTTAGTTAATAAAAGGATAAATAAGCTTTATTAACCTAGTGTAAATAAATTTGGTATTAAAGTGGGTCCACTTCTTTAATAATTCTGATTACATTTGCTTCTTTATTTTATTTCATTTGTTTCTCCTATGTGTATATTTGATTATTTAGACATTATTTTATTTTCTTTTAGTTTTGTTTACGTACATTAGCCAACGAAGCCAAAGGTGGAGCGCAGAAATCGGTTTGCAAATCGAAAGGCGCGAGGAGCTTCGGAACAGGCGACTTCGACCGATTCTCATTCGCGGAAGATCAAAAATCAACCAAGCTTTTGAATTTGAGGTTGAAATTGTGAGAGAAATCAACCCTTGATGTGGTAAGAGCAGTAATTTTAGGGAAAATTGTTGATTCAGAACTCTATAAAAGGAGAGCTATTCTGATGTATTTTAGCATATTATTCCTTTCATATTCTTAGAATGTTAGAATAGCTTTTCTCCATGTCTGGCTAGATTTTATTTATTTTGATTCAAGGAATTGAAATTTCAGTTGTGAATTTAGGGAGGTTCGATTTCAATTAATTTGTTGAATTCATGTACTTCCTGTTCTTTTAAAGTTAATTTTCCAGGAAGACTGATAATGAATTAAATTGACAACTTAGTTTATTATTGCTTTCCTATTGCTATCTATGAGTTTATGATCCGTAATTGTTATAAACGATTAGACTCTGTAGCCTGTATTAATTATATTACTGTGATTAGTATATAAAGGACTGGAAGACTAAGTTGCAGGTTGTAGCTATCTCAATCTGTTATTTAGGCTTAGTTTATTTTCCATTTAATTGTAATGATGTTATTGAGTGAATATGGAACGCTATCGTCCCCAGTTTATTCAATAACAATTGTTGGTTTGAATGCTTAGTTTGAATCAATTAATTCAGGGAGATCAAAGGCTAATTATGGCTATCTTAATTAGTCTTTGGCTATGTACTTGAATTGATAATTTATTTGTAAGAGCCAATGATCTAAGTCACATCTTTAACATTTCATTTTCCTTGGATCAAATATCATCATACTTGAACTTGTTTACGATTTTAGTTTTATTTACTTATTTCAAATTATTTCTCCCACTCTAAGTTCTTTTAATTTGAGAAACGATCCTCATTAGTTCTCTTGGGATTCGACCTGGTCTTGCCACTACTACAAATTAGTGGAGTGAGCCAGTATTAATTTTGTAGGGCTTCGACAACCCTGACAGTTTGCAATGCGTTACATGGAGAAGTATGCAGGCCAGTCACTGGCTTCTTGGGATTGGGGTATTCGCAGGGGTGATGCACGGTGTTTGATTGCTCTACGTGTGCGGTTCTTGTTAGAAATTCTAATGTTTCATAGTAACACACACCAACTTTCAAACGTCAACTGTGTGGTGGGATTTGCAGCTACTGTTGGCTGACGAACTAGCGTACTTACATTTTTTCTTTTTGTTACTTGAGTTTTCACTTTCTCAAATCTGGGTTGATTTTATATATATATATATATATATATATATATATATATATATATATATATATATATATATATATATATATTTATATATATATATATATATATATATATATATATATATATATATATATATATATATATATATATATATATATATATATATATATATATATATATATATATATATATATTTATATATATATATATATATATATATATATATATATATATATATATATATATATATATATATATATATTTGTTCTTTAATGATGGTGACTTTTAAATATTCAAGTACTACATTCATTAAATTAAATTCTTTTTTGTTTTTTTTAAATGAATGGTGACTTTTAATTATTCAAGTACTACATTCTTATTGTATTTAGTTTATAGTCTTGTCTAGAATAACGCACACGTCTACCACTTACCTTGCACACGCTTAGTCATTACACCGTTTGCTCAGTGGAATGTGCCTGCAGTCAACCTATTATGCACAACCTTACATGTATGCACCAATATTCGCCCACTATTGCACGTGGGTTATTTATTTATTACCTTTTGTTACATGTTAATATATGTAGTATTATGCACACACATGACGTACTAAATGCACATACAGTTCAGCAACTTGCACACAGTTAACTGTAAGAACACACACTCTGGTATACTTGCCATGCACACACTAACATTTTACAACCATTAAATACTAATATTGAGTGGTTATACACTCTTTATACAAGCGTAATACTACAGCCTCCATCTTCTTTATTTATTTATTAACTTAGTTTGTCATTTTACTAACGTCATATGCACCCACATATTGCATTAAATTAAGATGTGAGCCCATCTACGTATTAAGGCATACACTTTAGTACCGTACGCACACGCTTGTGCTAGGAGCCATGTTAATAACTAAACAAGTAGAATAATCGTCAGTACTATGCACCCACACGCGTAGTTAATTCAAACACATTCATGATATTCTAAAACGTTTCAAGCAAGAAGTAAAAAAATTCAAACGAGTACGGTTTATCGATATGAATGAAGTTCAATCCTTATGAATTATTAAATTAACCGTTCTTGGTCTGTGTGAGGTTTACTCTTACGTGGTTTATTTGTTTTTTGACTTCGTTTATATTATTAGATACATCATATTCGCCCATTGATAAGTCGTGAATTAACCTATAAATATGCTTTAATTGTACTAATTTCTAAGTGAATGTCAGGTGTTTGTGCAAGAACAAAGCGTATTTCAGGTGTTTATGGCTCAAGGATTAAAAATCAGGACTTAGGCATGTTGAAGCGTAAAATGTAAGCGAATCGGGATGATTTCAAGGCAAAATGGCACAAGAATGAATGTCCAAAATCATAACAAAGTTTAACGGAGCAACGGAGCAAGGAATTAAGTCAAGTCGTACCACCGGGAGATGTCAAGCTACTGGTCACATCCTTGATAACATTCTGATTAGTGTCAAGCTGCTGGTCATGGTGTGACCAGCAGCTTGACGACCGCTGATCAGAAAGTGGTCACGGGAGTCACGGTGGAGGTCACGCCGTGACCTCCATAGTGACCACCGTGACCTCCACAGTGACCACCGTGACCACTTTGCTGATTTCAGTGGTCACTCTGTTGGTCACGTCGTGACCAGCAGAGTGACCACTGAAATCAGCAAAGTTGTGGCTTGGTCACGATGGTGGTCACACCGTGACCAAAATCGTGACCAGGCAAATTGGTGACGGTTTTTAGGCGCGATTTCTTCAACTATAAATAGCCATAGGCTTTATTTTTAGATTATCTTTCAAATTATTTAAGTCATCTTTTAGGTTTTCTTTCCACGAACACTTTAGAACATCTTTTAGTTGCAAATCCAATACTTTTTAGGAAGATTTAGAGGAGAATTATCCTTTGTAATTATCAATTTCACTACAATTGCAGATTCAAACATTATAAATTCAATCAAGTAAGCTTTTCTATTTCTTATTCTTGCAATTCGCAAATTGCTTTTGTATTTAAATTCATTGCTTATTATTCCAATTGTTTTAATCTTGAATTTCATTATGAGTAGTTAAATCCTTTAGGGATTTAGATTGAATTGCTATGTATGAATGCTTATATGAATTGAATTGTTAAATCTAGGTTTTTCATTGTTTTTAGTATGAATGTGATTGTGAAATAGGGAATTACTTGACTCTTGTTTGTTTAGGGCCCTATTATGCAAGAGATGTATGGAATTGGTGTTTCACCTATAAGAATAGGGATTCACCATGGCCAATCCTCTCCACATTTCTCACTTGCCCTTGAGAAAGGGGAGTTAGAAGGGATTACGCACACAATGTGCTTGATTAAAAATACCTCACCTAGTCTAATTGCTATGAGAATGGGATTAGAACTTTGGTGGTAGCCAATGTCCACGAGAGTGGCATTGGCATTGAATCGATTCCCTCACTTCATTGTTTAGCATTGTTTAGCCTAGAACCTTAGAACATTATAGAAGCATTTGTGCATTGCTATTTGATTTAAATCCTCCTGTTTATCATTGTTTATTTCTTAAATCAATTACTTGCTTTGTCTTGATCTCATGCAATCAAATACATCATTTTAGTTAGCTTTCAAACACTTGATGAACTCGTGTTTAATCCCTTGCTACTCGAATCCCTCCTAGCCATTCCTAGAGGATGACACTCACTAATTCAACCACTAAAAATTACAACTTTCAAATGGCTCCGTTGCCGGGGAGGTTTACTCTTACGTGGTCT
Source organism: Ipomoea triloba (assembly GCF_003576645.1). Lineage (NCBI taxonomy): Eukaryota > Viridiplantae > Streptophyta > Magnoliopsida > Solanales > Convolvulaceae > Ipomoea > Ipomoea triloba. The sequence goes on along the minus strand of NC_044919.1, from coordinate 6,977,338 downwards.
GTGTGAGGTTTACTCTTACGTGGTTTATTTGTTTTTTGACTTCGTTTATATTATTAGATACGTTATATTCGCCTACACATTGGTTTCCATGCGCCTACAATTGGTCCCCATCCTTGCAATTTTGGTTTCGTACAAAATAACCAACACATCAACCTATGACGTTGCCCACGCACAGTCATAACGCTTTTTCAACTTCATTAGTTTTGTTTATTGCATATGTTTCGTGTAATATCACGCACACATCTTCCACCATTATTGCAAACCAACATCCGTGTATTATAACGCACACATCTACCACCATTATGTATTTATTCACTTAGTAAAATGCACATTGTGACAAGAAAAAACAAAAACAAGAAAACATATGGGGTTTTGCACACGCTAACTACATGAACGTAGACAACTGCAAATCAAAAAAAAAAATATACTCGCACACACTAACTCCATGGCCGTACACAAATATACATCAAGTCTTTTGCACACGCAAAATATCACACACGCACACATTACCCGGATTTTTACACACACCCGTCCATATAATCACACACACCTACTAATATCCTAAAAATATAAAATATTCTTTCTAAATAAAACTTCCCAAACCATCAATAGCGCACACCCAAGAATATCAACAAAAAAAAAAAAACTCAACAATACACAAAACCTATAAAACCATTGTTTTTGCTTGCATATAAATTTGCACGCAGTTCTCAAGTAAAATGCACATTATTACCAAAAACAAAAAAACCAGGATTTCGCACACGCCTAACGCCAATGACGCACACACCAACTAATCTTCTCACAATTTAAAATCATCAACTAAAGACATACATACATTCTAATATACTTTTGCAACCAACCGAATTCACAAGAGCACACACATACGTATCCCATAATATTCAAAATTCTATTGGCAAACAAAACATGGCAAACCCTTATATGTACTATAAGTAATTTGCATGCACTTCCCTAGTAAAACGCACACTGTGACAAGAAAAAAAATGTGGGGCTTTGCACACCCTAAGTACATGAATGCACACAACTACAAATTAAAATAAAATTAAAAAAAAACACACACACACACTAACTCCATTGCATGCCCGTACACAAATATATATTATGTCTTGTGCACACGCAAAATATCTCACACACACACACATTACCCAGATTTTTGCACACGCTCATCCTTACATTTGCACACACTTACGAATATCCTAACAAATTAAAATAATCTCTCTAAACAAAACGTTCCAACCATCTATAGCACACACCCAAGAATATCAACAAAAATAAAATAAAATATACATATAAATCAACAAGATATAAAACCATTATTTTTACTTTCATATAAATTTGCATGTTGTTCTCATGTAAAATGCACATTGTTACTAAAAAAAAAAATTAAACTCAGGATTTTGCACACGCCTAACGCCAATAACACACACACCGACGAAAGCTAAATTAAAATTTTAGAACATACTTACCGACAATGTTGTTTGCCATTAACGAAACCTTGATGACTGATATCTTTTGTTCTCATTTTCTCACAGTTTTTATTTTAACATCACTAAAAAAATTACAAAAATATATTCTGTGTTACTATGATTAGGACTCCTTAATATATGGAAATTATTACATATAATTTATTTCCATTATCAAAGATCATAATCAAATTACAATTTCATCCTTTAAAATTAATTTTGTCCTAGTATCCTAACCATTCATCCAAAATTTATAGATGGTTTAAGTGAGATCTCATGATCTCATCATCATAGGGTGATCTCATAGGATCCAGTATTATATATATATATATATATATATATATATATATATATATATATAAATTAAAATAGACAAATATAAATAAGAGGTTAGGTTGACTAGTTGGTAGATGTGTGTTTGTGTTAAGAAAGGTTAGCTGTTCAATTCTATATGTTTCAAAAAATCTTTATGGATTTTTTAATATTTTATTTGAATTATTTTAGCAAATTAATTGTGTTTCATATTTTGTTATTAATATTTCTATAAAGTTTTGATATGTTTTGTTTTTCGCCTATATCAATCAATATTTATGATTATATTTCTTAACAGTTTCTTTTTTTTTTCTTTTTTTTAACTATCTTTTTTATTTTAATATTTTGCCCCCACTGGAAAAAAATTATGGTTCCGTCCCTGATATCAGTTTAATTATACTCCGTATTACATTCTCTTCGACATAAGTTTATTTGGATTTTTTATATATAAAGAGATTAATTTTGTATATTTACATACTCAAAATTATTTCTTGGTGTATGAAAAAAACATTTTTAAATGCACTTATAGAAATAGAAAGATAAATGTATTAATATTTTATCCTGCATTGAAAATTAAGGGACAATAAATCAATTTATATGGAAAATATGTAATAAAGCGTCAGTCATTGCATTTTCCTTCTGCCATGCATACAAGTATATATGTATATGTATATGTATGTATGTATGTATGTATGTATGTATGTATATATATATATATATATATATTTTATTTCATTTGTTCTGCGCAAATTTCCCAAATTAATTAAAACTTCTCTGCTCTGTGCTATTGTGCCTCTGCCTTGTCATCGCTTGGTCCGCTTCTACGTTGCCACCGCCTAGATAAATGCAAGAATATTGATAAATGGGGTCATTTTTGTTATCATACACGTAAAGTGTACGCACGACGCACACACAGTGCACGCACGACGCACGCAAAACAAACGCACTATCGAATTTATTGTATTAAGATTTAAGACAACTAGTTTTCTTTGTATTATGAACTAAAAGAAAGTAGATGACAAAATACATTTGCTGGTAGTTCATCATAAACCTTAGCATGTATTGTAATTTTTAAAGTATTTTGTATTTGATATTTTGTATTCAAATTTTGTATTTAAACATTTTTGAATTCATTTTACTTTCACTTCTTTGCCCCCACCGAAAGGAAACTCTAAATCCGCCCATGCAATCTCAAGAGGAGAGTGACTTGTATGCATGGCAAGAGAAGACATACAACGGGCCAATAAAAACCCAAGAATGAAAACAAGAAAATTAAACTTAAAACCATTTTCCTCTTTCTTACCTAAACCCTAAAATCGTGAAAAAAAAAACAAAACAAAAAAGAAAAACAAAAACAAAATCAAGTATGGCAACCTTCAACCTTAAAACCATTCTCTTCTTCCCCGCTAATATTATGAAGCCGTTCTTAGTTTCAACAATGGAAGAATGGGATCCATTCCATTTACTCCAAAATTTCACACCTATCGAATTTTGGTTCCTACTCTTCTTACTCTTCACATTTTCTTTCTTCTCTTTTACAATTCACTTTACTCTAAAATTTAAAGTCCAACATCAACGCTTCTCAACCATCTTTATGATTTCCATTCATGCGTTGGTCATTTTCCCTCAAATAATGTTCTGCTCCAAATATTGATAATGGGGTCATTTTTTTTATCATACAAGTAAAGTGCACGCACAGTGGATGCACGACGCACGCACATTGCACGCAAATCACACGCGCTATCAAATTTATTGTATTAAGAGAATTAGTTTTCTTTGCATTATGAACTAAAAGAAAGTAGATGATAAAATACATTTGCCGGTAGTTCATCATAAACCTTAGCATGTATTGTAATTTTTAATGTATTCTGTATTTGATATTTTGTATTTGGACTTTGTATTTGAACATTTTTTAATTCATTTTAGGAGAGTGACTTGTATGCATGGCAGGAGAAGACATACAATGGGCCTATAAGAACCCAATAATGAAAACAAGAAAAATTAAATTTAAAATCATTTTCCTCTTTCTTACCAAAACCCCAAAATCGTGAAAAAAAAAAACAAAACAAAATCAAGTATGGCAACCTTCAATCTTAAAACCATTCTCTTCTTCCTCGCTAAATTAAAGTCCTCAAGTCGTTCTTAGCTTCAACAATGGAAGAATGAGATCCATTCCATTTACTCCAAAATTTCACACCCAAAATTTCACACGTATGAAATTTCGGTTGCTACTCTTCTTACTCTTCACATTTTCTTTCTTCTCTTTTACAATTCACTTTACTCGTCCTCTTAAATTTAAAGTCCAACACCAACGCTTCTCAGCTATCTCTATGATTTCCATTCTTACATTGGTCATATTCCCTGAAATAATGTTCTGGTCCAAATATTGATAAATGGGGTCGTTTTCTTTTATCATACACATAAAGTGCACGCATGATGCACGCAAAACACACACACTATCAAATTTATTGTATTAAGACAACTAGTTTTCTTTGCATTATGAACTAAAAGAAAGTAGATGACAAAATATATTTGCCCGTAGTTCATCATAAACCTTAGCTTGTATTGTAATTTTTAATGTATTTTGTATTTGATATTTTGTATTTGAACTTTGTATTTGAACATTTTTGAATTCATTTTACTTTCACTTCGTCGCCTCCACTGAAAAGAAATTCTAAATTCGCCCCTACAGTCTCAGGAGGAGAGTGACTTGTATGCATGGCAGGAGAAGACATACAATGGGCCAATAAAAACCCAAGAATGAAAACAAAAAAATTAAACTTAAAACCATTTTCCTCTTTCTTACCTAAACCCTAAAATCGTGAAAAACAAAAATAAAATCAAGTATGGCAACCTTCAACCTTAAAACCATTATCTTCTTCCTCGCTAACATCCTGAAGTCGTTACTAGCTTCAACAATAGAAGAATGGGGTCCATTCCATTTACTCCAAAATTTCACACCTATCAAATTTTGGTTCCTACTATTAAAGGAAGAAGGAGAAGGGTAGTAGGGTCTTTTCTATAGTAGTTCTTTCCGTTGTAACTGCATATTTCCTTTGTAACTGCACCTCTATATTTAGAGTGCATTTTTCCCTTTTCCAGACTGTACATTTCCTTCCACATCTTGAATACAGTGAGGTATTTTCCTTCCATCCCTTGCAGCGGTTCTGCTCTCCAACACCTACTCTTCTTACTCTTCACATTTTCTTTCTTCTCTTTTACAATTCACTTTACTCGTCCTCTTAAATTTAAAGTCCAACATCAACGCTTCTCAGCCATCTCTATGATTTCCATTCATGCATTGGTCATTTTCCCTCAAATAATGTTCTGGTCCAAATATTGATAAATGGGGTCATTTTTTTTTATCATACACGTAAAGTGCACGCACGACGCATGCACAGTGCACGAAAAACACACGCTATCAAATTTATTGTATTAATTTTTTTGTATTTGAACATTTTTGAATTCATTTTAATACGGATTAAAATTAAAATAATATAGAGATTAAATTTGTTATTATATTGCCTCTGTTTAGCTGTTACTATCGGATTAATTAAGGGACATGAACAAGATTGGAGCTGCTTATGGTATAACTCTAACCAATTGTTTAGCTTATTAAATTGCTACACATGCAATTTTTTTTTATTCAAATTTCTTGTAGAGGCTTTTGTAGGCTTGACCGGCACAACTGTTATACTCGTGTGGAAGAAGAAGATACTAACAGCCACTGCTTTTGCTGCATTATTTGGATCATTGTAACTCCTCTATCTGTCAGCAGCAACGATCTATAAGATTCGAGAAGGAGCTTGGATAGCCCTCATCTATCTGTGTGTCAGACTGGCCTGTACCTATTTCATATATACAAAGCTTTCTATATTATATTCAATTGTTAAAATGGAGGAAACTCTCCCTCACATTGAGTTTTTTACCTTCTTTTTAGGAATTCTGTGTTGGGATTCAACTCTCAAAGTTGGCAACTGGAACGGCTATCTATGATTATAAAATAATCCTGAGAGATCAACCGCTCAAAGTGATTTTCTTCTATGCACTTTCTTCTGCACTTGAGAAGAACACATTGAATGACAGAAATGTTCCTCATTTAGACGGTCAACAGAGGAAAATTTTGATGAAGGACCAAAATTGTCCTCATCACAATAAGTGTGGACAAAATTTGACAATTTTTATGGAGGACTAAATTGTTGAATTTTTTCATCCAAAAAAAAATAAAAACTTGATGATTTGAATTTTTTTGGTAAATCTACCGGGACTAAAATTGTTGAATTTTTTTCTCCAAAAAAAAAAAACTTGATGAATTGAATTTTTTTGGTAAATTTACCGGGTCTTTCTCCATCCGTTAAACTCTGAGAGGCACATAAGCTGGCCCAAGGGAAATAGTCACTTGCGTGGGAATCAACCCCGGGTTCTTCCAAAATTCTTCCCTACAAAAAGAGCTCACTTGCTACTTGAGCTACCCCATTCAATTGAATTAACTTGAATTTTAATGATAAGTGAAATCTGTTGAAAAGTATGTTTCTTGAATCGTCCGGCATCAAGTGATCTACTCATGGTTAACATTTGATTATACTTAATATAATTATACTTAATATAATGCACCTTATTAATAATTATTTGTATATTTTTATTTAACATATGAAATAGAAACGACCCAACATCATTCAAAACCTCAGATCGTCCAAATCAATACATAAAAAATATAAGGTTAACTTCTTCGATCCACAAGAAAAGAGAAGCAATATAATGAAAAGAGAAGCAATATAATGAAAGAAGAAAAGGAAATTATAATAGGAAATTGAAGGAAGACATGCCAATTGTTACCTCTGTGATGCCGTAAATAATACTTAAATTTCAAAAAGAGATAGAGTGCTTCATTAAAATAGTTACGTTCTCTATAAAGTTAATTAGAAATTAGGTTAAACGTACAAGTTGAAGGATTTCTTTTCCCCCCTAAAATTAGCCATCATAAATTATGTTCAAAATTGACAATTTCATACTAAATTTGAAACATTCATATAAATTTGATCAAAACTTGTTAATGTCATAATTTCATACTAAATTTGAATTCTACATGAAACACCGATATAAATTTTGTTAGAACTTTTTAATGTGTTCTAATCCCTTAGCTTAAACAAATTGATCATCACATTGCTTCTTTAATACCAAACTCCCTACCAAGCTTCATGATTTTCAGCCTCCATGAACCGCATCTAATCTGTTTTGCTACTGTTGCAGTCATATATTGTCCCTATTTTGGGTAATATAGACTGCAAAAAGCTTATGATGGAAGGTTTCACAATGAGTATATTTAACCATGATTGCTAAATTTTGTTTGAATAAAAGCATTATATTAAAGAGGAAGACTTGAGAATAATATATAGATCCTCTTATTAATCATAGTGGAATATATAGAAGATATACAAAGTTCTAATATGACTAATAAGACTAATAAAGATGAGGTATTATCATAGTAAAATACCTCTACTAATGTCCACATCTAATTATTTACAACACCCGCCTTAGACATTACTATATTAAATTTTATTGTGGACCACGGTCCATATAGTAATGTGGTCCATGAAATAAGTATCATTTTAATTACATTTCAATTTCATTAGACAATATTTCTCTAATACCAAAGTATCATTTTAATTCCACTCTAGTTTCATTTGACAATATACATTATTATATTAGTTCTATTTTGTAATTTCATTTTTCACATACACTAGTTTAATTATAATAATGCTAACATATTATTTTAGTTACATTCCATGTTCATTTGACAATATATATATATATCTGTGTGTGTGCGCGCCAAAGGCCTTGTGGTCAAGCGGCACCCTGTGTACACTCTCATGTGGAAGGGAGTGGGTTTGAGCATCAGTAGAGGCATCTTTGACTAGAACTCAAAGAACTCAAAGAAAATATATATATATGTGTGTGTGGCTCTAGATTTTAGTTTCATTTTCACACACATAGTTTCATTTTAGCAACAATAAAGTATTATGTTAATTAAAGTATGTTTCATTTGACAACCATGACAATAAAGTATTATGTTAATTAAAGTATGTTTCATTTGACAACCATGGTCTACATAGCACTATGAACCATGGTTCACTGTATAACAATTGCATACTCCTGCCTCTTTAAAACCTCACTAGAAAAACTTATTGGGAAAAAACCTAGGAAAAGAATACATGATATATGTTTATTCATGTGTTGCACTAGTTGCCTCATTAAAAAACCATTAATTAAGAAAATAATATCGAAATTCAATCAAAGGAAAAAAGAGTACAACTGTTGGTTTTCAAGACCCAATATTCATGATTGATTTAAGTAAATGACACTACCCCTAAAGATAACAATCTTCAAATCCCACACATAAAAATATCTTTCTAATTAAGTGTAGAAAAAAGGTTTTGTAAACAAATCTTCTAGATTGTCACTAGAGTGAATATCTTATATAATAATCTTGTAACTCTTCTAGAGCTCATATGCATTGAATTTTGACGCTATATATACTTTGTCAAATATTCCTAAAATAACCGTTTATCATTTGTGCAACACAAGCTTTACTGTATTGTCCTTATATAGCTAGACAATGGGGTAAAATAATGAATAACTTGTTTGGGACTTGGCATCATGGGATCAAATAAGATGCCTAGTGCCCAAGTAGCCTATCAAAACCATATATTGGGTTCTCACATAAAAGTCAAGATCTTCGTACTATATATTGGGTTCTCACATAAAAGTCAAGATCTTCGTATCTCTAAGATATTGGGGGATATGTTAAGTACTATTCCAATATTTCATTCTAGGAGTTGCGCTAAATGTTGCTAGCAATTTCATTGCGAATACAATATCAGGCATGATGTGATTATAGAACTTCTAGTCCTAATGTAGTGCTCCAACGATAATGAATGGACTTTTGGCATTAAGTTATCTTCATTATCTTCTTCGAGTTTAAACGGTTATCTACTCCAAGAGATTAATAGGCAACCTTTAATGTGATAAGAAAATAATACTTATACAAATAAAACATCTTCAAGAAATTTTTCAAAATTTGCTAACTGGTATATAAAAACTCCTTCAAGTTTAAACAGTTCTTTATGTACTTCAAGAGATTAATAGGCAATCATTAATGTTATAAGAAAATAATACTTATACATATAAAACATCTTCAAGACATTTTTCAAAATAGGCTAACTGGTATATAAAACTCCTTCAAGGAAAATACTCGAACTTCAGGTTGAGATGATACTTAGTCTTCCCAAGTCATTCATTTCAAACTCCGTCTTTAGGCATCAGCTAATATCATCAAACTCTATATGTGATTCAATTATTATTATGCATAGATTGACGTAATAAATAAGCAAATAAATAACTCCATTAGCTATTTTTTAATGAACACATAATAGCACATGTTATTTGCATATCCCTTTTTCAGGAGAAAACCACGCAGTCAGACTATTTCAAGACACATAAAACATTTACAATTTAACATCATACACATTGTGAATTTTCTCATTTTGAGAACCTTAAATCTTTCAGGCACTTTCCGAAATAAACATTCACTGCATATCTAAATTTGTTATTTACTGCTAATGATATTATGAAGCGAAACTTAATGCCATCTATTGTGGGAGAATATATTTTACTAAAATCAATTATGAGTCTCTATGTGAACCCTTCTACAAAACTTGGTTTATCACACAACCCCATTATCATTATTCCTCTTAAATGCAAATGCACATTTGTAACACTACTACACAGACGGCTTTTAACATCGGCTAAAAGCCGACGTTGATCTGGCCGACGTTGTAAGTGTACACATACAACGTCGGCTAAAAGTTAGCCGACGTTGTAAGGTACACATACAACGTCGGCTAAAAGTTAGCCGACGTTGTAAGGTACACATACAACGTCGGCTAAAAGTTAGCCGACGTTGTAAGGTACACATACAACGTCGGCTAAAAGTTAGCCGACGTTGTAAGGTACACATACAACGTCGGCTAAAAGTTAGCCGACGTTGTAAGGTACACATACAACGTCGGCTAACTTTTAGCCGACGTTGTAAGGTACACATACAACGTCGGCTAACTTGTAGCCGACGTTGTATGTGTACACTTACAACGTCGGCTATTTGTAAATAGCCGACGTTGTAGGTAATTTGAAAGCTATTAAAATACCCTACACCGTCGGCTAATTACAAATAGCCGACGTTGTAGGTAATTTGAAAGCTACTAAAATACCCTACAACGTCGGCTAATTACAAATAGCCGACGCCGTAGGTAATTTGAAAGCTACTAAAATACCCTACAACGTCGACTAATTACAAATAGCCGACGTCGTAGGTAATTTGAAAGCTACTAAAATACCGTACAATGTCGGCTAATTACAAATAGCCGACGTCGTATGTACCCTACAACGTCGGCTAATTACAAATAGCCGACGTTGTAGGTAATTTGAAAGCTACTAAAATACCCTACAACGTCGGCTAATTACAGATAGCCGACGTCGTACATACCCTACAACGTCGGCTATTTACAAATAGCCGACGTTGTAGGTAATATTAAACCAAAAAAATTACCCTACAACGTCGGCTAATAAGACTAGCCGACGTTGTAGGGTAATTTTTTTTGTTTTTAAATATTAATTTTATTTTTCTATTTACACCCAAAACCTGCTCAAATATATATATCAATCACAATCACATTCAAAACCTGTACAATTTATATTCATAATATCAAAATTAATAAAAGCAATAAATCTCACAATTGATAATAATTAATAATAGAAGTTCATCAAAAATTATCTATATTAATTAATACAAGTCATAATATTATCCCAAACTTTGTACCGAATCAATAAAAGCAATACATCACATTACTATTTCACATACTAGCTAATGCAATGTATTAATCCATTCATCAATGAAGTACTTGGCCCATGTGTCTCTAATTTCATCAATCTCTTGTTGAGTGTAGCTCAATGAACCAACTCTCTCCACTATCTGTAATAATTTTGAAAAGTAATAAATAATAATTAGTAAGCTAATTTAATCTAGTATTTTTAAAATTTGAATGAGGAATGTATTTTCTTAAATTACTTGCCTTATCCATTGCTTCGTATGCTTCTTTGGAAAGAATTTCAAACATGTACTTCATTACATAATACCCGCATTCGGTAGCTCCAACTTGTTTGGCACACTATATATTTGAATTATAATACAATTAAGAATTCATTTAATTAAAAACTATGAAATATATGTAGTTTTACAAATGTATAAAATACTTACCAAACAATTAATCCATTTTGGTTGACGATTTGTTTTCCTTCCTTTGGAATGTAATGTTGATTTCATACACCTATAAATATAAGAGATATGTATACATAAATACTATATGGCACTGTACTTTATGTATAATAAGTATTAATTAGTTATAAGTTTACTGACGTTTCAATTATGTCTTTAATGTCCTGACGTGGTTCGCGTCCAACGGAATCAAACCAATAGATTTCATATAACAGTGGACAAATTGCCATCAACATCCAATGTTCCCTACAAACAAATAATTTATTAGTTGTAAGTAAATATAATATGTAATAAAAGCACATTGTATTTAAGCTATTTTATTTAAAGCAATTAAAACTTACTTATAAATGTAAGGGGCTAAATAACATTTTTTCTGTCCATATTGCATGGTGACATTTATATACCCTGTTCGTTGTGCTTTAGTCGTCAATTTTGGTTGAATGTAATATGGATCTATAAAGCCATACGTGGTCTTGGATGCCAAATGAAATTCCTTATACAGACACCTATTACAAAAATACATCCAATTGTTTATATATTTATCAAATAATTGAAATGAAAAATATTATAAACAAATAATAGCAAAGAACTTATACCTTATAAAGAACTGCATACAACAAATATCCAACGTCTCCATATTAAAAAACCGCATGGTCTCCAACTTCTCAACATATACATCATATTCAATGTCGTCCACAATACCACGAGACATTTGCACCACAAGATTTTGTTCTAGTTTTCGAGCAACTTTATATGCCTTTTGACATAAAGGACTCAAAGAAGTCGGATCAACTATAATCATATCAACATTAGGTTGTTGCACAGCGGATTCAATCGTCAATTTGGACATTCTTTTTAACTGTTCAATATAAGTAATAACAATTACTATTTTTAAAGAGTAAATTAAATACTTTTTAAGAACCAAAAGTTTTGAGAATGCATACCTCATTAGCTTGAGTGCATAACTCTACCAACTTCTTTGACCAAATAACAAATTGATGCATTGCAGCTCCTACTAGCTGAACCTCATCGGTAGGGAATGGTACAGCAGCTCTTGGATCAATAACTTTATCCACACTTACTTTCACTTGATCTGCATTTAATTCTACCCTGTGAACCGTTTCACCCTTGTAAGCTATCCCAAATGCCACTGCACGTCTAACGGGATCTTCCAAATACAACTGGCATCGTGCTCCTACCTACATGATTTCATATTTAAAAATCAGCAAAACTGTGTTTTAACATATAATAATAAGATTAACTATAAATGATTACTTACAGCCGGTAAATCAGCAAAAGGGTCTGGAGAACTAGCTTTGTCACTGTGATGAGATTGTGGGTCGACATATATGTCATCCTCCCGCCTTGATTGTGCAGATTGACAAATGGGAGTGCATCAAACCAAATTGCTTCCTCAACTCATCCATGCTTGCTTGAAGTTGTTTAGAAAACTCCTCTTGCATTTCCATTTTTTGACTGTCTAATGCCTTAGTAACTGCAACTTTAATCATTTGTTTAACTTCTAGCGTAGGCGTCTCACTTTGACAACGTTTTGCATAGCCAAAGTAGCTTTTTAAGCCATGCCCCCTTCCCATAGCTCAAACACGTCCACAATGCTCATCAGTACCTATGGCACTAGACGATATATCTTGTCTACCCGTCTCAACAAATTCTCCTTGAGAAGCTTGCAAAGTGAGAGAATCCTAACATATATTAACAATATTGAATAAGGATTACTATTATAGTTCAATTTATTCAACATATATAATTATTAATGTAAAAAATTATAACATATTTACTTACAATTTTTTCCACGACCAATCTAGTCGCTTCGTGGCGAATATTTCCTGATTTATCCATTCTTGCCCTTTTCCACTTTTCATGTCTAGGTGGTGGAGACGGAGGAGAAATTGTATACGATGGATCTGATTTTGCAGCTTCTTCTTGTTCTTTCATTTTCTCATCCATCGTAATCTTTTCCAATCTCTTATAGCCTCCTCGAGCTAAATTATGTGGATGGATATTCTTAGCTTGTATCTCTTGATGTTTTTTTCTTGATGCCTACATAAAAAGAAACCATTAAGTAGTAATACATATTTAATATATTTGAGATAATAATAATGATATATATATATACCTGAAATTGTGGAGTTTGACGAAGGGCAACATATTGTTCCCATGTGGCTGGGTCATTGAATGAGTATGAATCACAAGGGTTCTTGTTTGAGTCATTGTTGAATATATAGTCTCTATTTAATCTTGATTTAAAGTCTTTCCACCGATCACCCGCATATGACAACATAGCCTTCCTCACACTATCTGTCTTGGGAATATCATAAACACTCTACAAGACAAGATTATTGATTAGTATAAATGTAATTATATTAATGTTTTTTTTTTGTAAATATCTAAATATAAAAATAAGTTACATACCAAGATATCATCCCAAATGTTGTCTTGAATCTCTTCTGGGACTTCAGGCCATGAACCTATTGTGANTCAATCGTCAATTTGGACATTCTTTTTAACTGTTCAATATAAGTAATAACAATTACTATTTTTAAAGAGTAAATTAAATACTTTTTAAGAACCAAAAGTTTTGAGAATGCATACCTCATTAGCTTGAGTGCATAACTCTACCAACTTCTTTGACCAAATAACAAATTGATGCATTGCAGCTCCTACTAGCTGAACCTCATCGGTAGGGAATGGTACAGCAGCTCTTGGATCAATAACTTTATCCACACTTACTTTCACTTGATCTGCATTTAATTCTACCCTGTGAACCGTTTCACCCTTGTAAGCTATCCCAAATGCCACTGCACGTCTAACGGGATCTTCCAAATACAACTGGCATCGTGCTCCTACCTACATGATTTCATATTTAAAAATCAGCAAAACTGTGTTTTAACATATAATAATAAGATTAACTATAAATGATTACTTACAGCCGGTAAATCAGCAAAAGGGTCTGGAGAACTAGCTTTGTCACTGTGATGAGATTGTGGGTCGACATATATGTCATCCTCCCGCCTTGATTGTGCAGATTGACAAATGGGAGTGCATCAAACCAAATTGCTTCCTCAACTCATCCATGCTTGCTTGAAGTTGTTTAGAAAACTCCTCTTGCATTTCCATTTTTTGACTGTCTAATGCCTTAGTAACTGCAACTTTAATCATTTGTTTAACTTCTAGCGTAGGCGTCTCACTTTGACAACGTTTTGCATAGCCAAAGTAGCTTTTTAAGCCATGCCCCCTTCCCATAGCTCAAACACGTCCACAATGCTCATCAGTACCTATGGCACTAGACGATATATCTTGTCTACCCGTCTCAACAAATTCTCCTTGAGAAGCTTGCAAAGTGAGAGAATCCTAACATATATTAACAATATTGAATAAGGATTACTATTATAGTTCAATTTATTCAACATATATAATTATTAATGTAAAAAATTATAACATATTTACTTACAATTTTTTCCACGACCAATCTAGTCGCTTCGTGGCGAATATTTCCTGATTTATCCATTCTTGCCCTTTTCCACTTTTCATGTCTAGGTGGTGGAGACGGAGGAGAAATTGTATACGATGGATCTGATTTTGCAGCTTCTTCTTGTTCTTTCATTTTCTCATCCATCGTAATCTTTTCCAATCTCTTATAGCCTCCTCGAGCTAAATTATGTGGATGGATATTCTTAGCTTGTATCTCTTGATGTTTTTTTCTTGATGCCTACATAAAAAGAAACCATTAAGTAGTAATACATATTTAATATATTTGAGATAATAATAATGATATATATATATACCTGAAATTGTGGAGTTTGACGAAGGGCAACATATTGTTCCCATGTGGCTGGGTCATTGAATGAGTATGAATCACAAGGGTTCTTGTTTGAGTCATTGTTGAATATATAGTCTCTATTTAATCTTGATTTAAAGTCTTTCCACCGATCACCCGCATATGACAACATAGCCTTCCTCACACTATCTGTCTTGGGAATATCATAAACACTCTACAAGACAAGATTATTGATTAGTATAAATGTAATTATATTAATGTTTTTTTTTTGTAAATATCTAAATATAAAAATAAGTTACATACCAAGATATCATCCCAAATGTTGTCTTGAATCTCTTCTGGGACTTCAGGCCATGAACAAATGTTGTCTTGAATCTCTTCTGGGACTTCAGGCCATGAACAAATGTTGTCTTGAATCTCTTCTGGGACTTCAGGCCATGAACCAATGTTGTCTTGAATCTCTTCTGGGACTTCAGGCCATGAACCTATTGTGATAGGAATTTTGCTTCGGACTTCAGGCCATGAACCTATTGTGATAGGAATTTTGCTTCTCCTAACAATGCAACATAACTTTTGAATTCAAGCCTGTTTTTTCCAACTGGCTCCAGTCCTTCAAATTCAGCTACCTTCTTATTTTCGACAGTAGCACGCTGTAAAATTAATTTATTCAGTCGAGTGACACCCCTCTTTTTCTTAGCAGCGAGATTAGTATCTTGGGTGGTACTATCATTAGTGGGATCATCTGATGAATCCATATGTCTGTTTACCAAAGAAATTATTAGTAAATGACAACACAAAATGGTATGCATAAATATAAATATTTAGATAGTGTAAACACAAG
Organism: Ipomoea triloba; assembly: GCF_003576645.1. Classification (NCBI taxonomy): domain Eukaryota; kingdom Viridiplantae; phylum Streptophyta; class Magnoliopsida; order Solanales; family Convolvulaceae; genus Ipomoea; species Ipomoea triloba. The sequence continues at coordinate 6,961,574 of NC_044919.1, read as the reverse complement.
AACAAGTTAAAAGCATTACAAGTAATATCAACGCTCCCATATCCCTTCATGATGATCATCCCGTGATGCATGCACTTCATCTATCTCATTATCCACAATGACTGGCAATAAACTTAAAGAAAATGGTGGGATTTCCTCAATATCAAAACTAATATCTTCATTCAAATCACCAGTAATTTGTTTCTTTCCATGAAGGACAATTGACCATTTTTTATCACAAGGATCAGTAACATAAAATACTTGTTTTGCTTGGGATGCCAAAATGAATTGCTCATTTTTGTGACCTTCTCTGTTCAGATCTACAAGTGTAAATCCTAACTCATCAGCTTTCACACCGTGTTTACTATCTACCCATTTACATCGGAACATTGGCACCCTAAACTGAACATAATCAACCTCCCATATCTCTTCAATCACACCATAATATGACAACTCTGCAATCACAGGATTTTTATCTTTCGAACTACTGAAATGCATTGAATTTGCAACTAAAGAAACTCCACTGTTTTGCATAGTGCTCATATCATCTTGCTCTTTTGTATAAAAAGAAAACCCATTAATATCATATCCAGTATAACATATGACTTGCATACCAGGCCCATGAGCTAACCATCGTACAGTTTCAGAAACATTTTTATCTTTAAGAACTTTACTTTTGAACCAACTAATAAAATTACGATTATGTTCGCTCACAATCCACATGTCTGTCCTTCTTGGATTTTGCTCTTTAATCAAGGCCTTATGTTCATCTAAATATGGCTCAACTTCACTTGTATTGTGCAAGATGTACAAATGCGCTTGCTCAACATCTTTACGAGGCATATCTTGCACATTGGTTCCTCGAGTACCTTTCCCAGCAATTCTTCCTTCATGTCGATACTTAGAAACACCAATAGCTTCTACCCCCGCCAAGTATTCAGTACAAAATTCCGTAACCTCCTCAACAATATAGCTTTCAACAATAGAGGCTTCTGGTCTATATCGGTTCCTCACATAACCTTTTAACACTTTCATGTATCGTTCAAATGGGTACATCCACCTCAAATAGGCAGGGCCGCACTGTCTTATCTCTCTCACCAAATGTACAACCAAATGAACCATGATATCAAAAAATGAAGGTGGAAAGTACATCTCTAGCTGACACAATGTAACAGTAATACCATTTTCCAATTCATCTAATTTGTCTGGATCAATAACTTTTCCACAGATAGCATTGAAAAAGAAACAAAGCCGTATAATAGTATATCTCAACTTTTTAGGCAATATACCTCTAACAGCCACTGGCAATAGTTGTTGCATTAAGGCATGACAATCATGAGATTTCAATCCCACCAATTTTAAATCTTGCATATTCACAAGTGTTCTGATATTTGATGAATACCATTGTGGTACCTTCATTCCACGTAAACTATAACCCCTCGCCTATTCCTATAAGACTAAGGTTCGAAAAATATGTCTTTAGGCTATGAAATTCATAAGATGATCTCCCGATGCTTCAAAAGAATTTTTATAAGGGAGTATAGTTGTTATTAAGCTGCGATCGTACGTACCGGTCACGAACCGTAAGATTTTTAGGAGCTGGTGTTCGGACCCGATAGTCCTAGGAAATGGATTATTAGACACCCTACTATTAACGATAGTCCTAGGAAATGGATTATTAGACACCCTACTATTAACCTTGAACTTCCTATTTAATTAAATCAGCCCATAGCAGCGAAAATTTATTTTGATCTTTAATTAAATCAGCCCATAGCAGCGAAAATTTATTTTGATCATAACATCGCAAAATTTCGCGGTGTACCGAACCTGGCCCAATTTTGAGGTTTAGTCTGAGATAAATTTTTGGTTTCAAAATTATTCCTGTTTAAATTATGAGATAAATTTTTGGTTTCAAAATTATTCCTGTTTAAATTATTTTCCACCGAAACTTTATCAAAATTATTCCTGTTTAAATTATTTTCCACCGAAACTTTATCTGTTTGGACCACGTTTAAATTATTTTCCACCGAAACTTTATCTGTTTGGACCACAACTGATAAGTTGGAAGATTTTTATTTTTCTGTTTGGACCACAACTGATAAGTTGGAAGATTTTTATTTTTTGGAACCACAAGATTTTGACAAGTGTCACTTTCTCTACCACATTTCTTCATCCATATTTTATTAGTGTCACTTTCTCTACCACATTTCTTCATCCATATTTTATTGTTATTATTAATACTATTATTATATATATGAATGGATAATCATCCATATATTTTATTATTATTATTATTATTATATATATAATATCACGTATATATATATGTGATAAGAATGTTGAAGTTTCATTCTTATCATTCCCATTTCCCATTTCGTGAGTTCGAGAGAGAGAGAGAGAGAGAGAGAGAGAGAGAGAGAGAGAGAGAGAGAGAGAGAGAGAGA
>NC_044919.1:6944114-6958959 GCF_003576645.1 Ipomoea triloba | reverse complement strand
AGGTAAGGAATCCCTTAAGTCGGTTTAGTCACTTGAAATTGGATAATTGATTGTTTGGTTGAAATATGATGAGATCTAAGTAAAATTGTTATGTACATGTGGTATGTATAATATATATGAAATTGTATTTTACATAATATATATGTACAAAAAGTTGTGTTGGTGAGTTCTCATTAATGGTATTGTTAAAGTTGTTATGAATATGGATATGGCAAATAGATTATGAGATGGTGGTTCTTGGATGACTAATAGCTTATGAGTATATTAACGATGGATTTAAGGGGTACTTAAAGTTTAATGGTGATTTATGGGCAATAATGAATTTTGTTAATTAATGATGGTGGATTAAGGTGATGATTAAGAGTACTTAATGATTAATTATGGTGATTATTGAGTAATGAGAGGATGCTGAGATTATGATATAGATTGGTGATTTGGTTCACGTTGAAGCCTAGTGATGAGGATAATGTTGGACTAAGGACTAAAGATTTATGTTAAGTATAGATGGGTAAGTGGTTGAAGGTGGGAAATTGTGGACTAAATATGAGTTATGAGCATCATAAATAAGTAAGGATTATAATATTGATGGGTTAAGATAATGATGGTGAGAGTATGTTGGAATGGATCAATAGTGGCTTGTAAATGTAATGGCTTTGATTAGTCTATAAGTAATTGATAATTATGGATTATGGTTAATAATGGTGACTTGATAATGATGTTATAATGTTGTTGACTGGTTGTCGAGGATGGATTGCAAGGTTAGTAGTTACTAATGACAATAATTAATGCTTAAGAGTGTTTAAGGTTAATTGTTGGATTATGGGTGACTAAATATCGATTATGGATTGTGATGGAGTATTACGAGAATTATTGGTTATGTTGTGATTAATAATGAGGTTAGATTGATATTAATGATGGATTAACAGTGGAGTTCAGGAGGTAATTAAGCTCTAATTATAGCGATTAAGGACTGCTGATAGTTATTAAGGTTTAATGAATGGATGAATAGATTGAATGGTAATTAGTATACTATCAAGGGGTGACTAATTATTTGAAGAATTATTCCTTTGGGATTTAGTTGAGAATTGGAAATCTCTCTATTGGTGAATAAGTTATGGTTTAAAGGAATTTAAGTAATGATAACATTATGATATATATTGAGGAAAGTGTTATATGGAAATATTGAGATAAAGATTGTATATGATGAATCTTGGGGAAATAGTTGTTGAACGATTTTGGATTATGGTTAGGCAATGACTTTACCTAAAGTTATGATCTAATGGTGTTGATCATGGTGGAAGTTATTGATAACGATAGTGATAAGAACAACTATCTATTATTAGTTAATGGTGGAACCATGATTATGGATCACCGATGATGATTGGATTGTAAGATGGATTGAAATCCATGATAAGGAGTAAGTATTGGGAATGGACACATGAAGTATTAGTAGAATATACAAGTGTCCGAGGTGTGACCAGCTCGTGTTCAGCTGTGTTTTCTTCCAAATTTTGCTCGTACTTGAGCTATGCTTGAAAAGCCTTTGGGCAAGTAAAAATGTTTCTGAAAACTTACGTTGAAGAACGTATGCTATTTTGGTACATCAGTTGTCAAAACCTTATTTTTTTAAAGGAAAATACCACTTTTAGTGAGTGGGTACTTTACGTGGGAATGATGAGAAAATGATGTCTAAAATGAATAAAACCTTAGTTTCAAGAAGTTATGAGGACCTTGTTGTCTTTTTACCTCGGGCTATAATTACCGAAGGTTGTCACTGAAATATGTACGGTTGTATTCGTACTTGGGCGAAGTCTATTCGCCGAGTCTCTACGTCACTCATGTATGGGCCCTTGTAGCCCAATGAGCTCTGAATAGGATGGAGGTACAGGTTGAAGTCTACTCTATCCTAGAATAGACACCTTGGAAGGGTTATTTCCATATGTATTAAGTTTGATGTTGATGTTGTATATTGATGTTGTAAGTTTAGCCTGTGCACTTAGAGTGGAGGTTGTCAAAGAGGTGATAGAACTCACTCTAGGTGTGGCGGTAGTACCCAGTTTTCTGCTGATAAGATGTAAGCTTCCGCAGCGTTTTATATTACGGATTTTGTAATAAATGTAAGAATTGAAAATTGGGGTGTTACATAAACACTCACAAAAACTTGTTTTCTCCTTTCTTGATAAAGTATGAGCAGCTGGAGGCAAATATGTCTTCTTATCCCCTTGGCGTGGAGCTAATGTAGCTCGTATGTTCATTTCAATCAAGTCCAATCTAGCATTGAGTCCATCTTTAGTCTTACCCTTTATGTCTAAAAGAGTTCCAACAATACTATCACATACATTTTTCTCCACATGCATCACATCAATACTATGCCTCACATCTAATGTCTTCCAATATGGAAGATCAAAGAATATAGATTTTTTTTTCCATGGACTCTTTTCATTTGAACGTATCTCATCATTAGTTTTTGTCTTCTTACCTCTTTGAGATATTAGCTTTTGAGTCTTACCAAACGTAACATTTATACCTTGCACACGTTCATAAACTTCAATCCCAGTCAGTGGCTGTGGAGCATTTGTATAGTCTTGTTGCCCATTGAAAGCCTTTTTTAATCTCCTATAAGGGTGAAATCTATCAAGAAACCTCCGGTGACCCATGTAAACTGTCTTTCTACCATGAACAAGTTGATAATAGCATGTATTCTCTTCACAAATAGGGCATGCCTTATGTCCTTTGACACTATACCCAGACAGGTTTCCATAAGCTGGAAAGTCATTGATTGTGCAGAAAAGCATAGCTTGCAACTTAAAATTCTCTTTGCGGTATGCATCAAACACTATCACACCTTCATCCCACAATTTTTTCAAATCTTCAACCAAAGGTGCCAAAAAGACATCTATATCATTACCTGGTTGTTTTGGACTAGATATCATCAAACACAATAATATATATTTGCGTTTCATGCACAACCAAGGAGGTAGATTATAAATCACCAACATTACTGGCCACGAGCTATGCTTACTACTTAGGTTTCCGTGAGGGTTTATTCCATCAGTACAAAGTCCAAGTCTAAGATTTCTAGACTCATGGCCAAATTCAGGAAAAACATTATCAAAAGTTTTCCATTGAGGAGAATCAGCAGGGTGACGAAGCTTTCCATCAGATATTCTTTTATCTACATGCCATGTTAAGTTTTTCGCGTCACTTGGATTTGAAAACAAACGCTTAAATCTTGGAACAATTGGGATATACCACAAAACTTTAGCTGGTGGCCCTTTTAAATTTGCATTACCAACAACATGCTCTCTTGGTTTGTACCGAGATGCCCCACAGATTGGACATGCATGCAATTCTTTGTAGTCATAGGTTGTAAATATGTTTACACACACGTATAGAATATACGCACCAACGAAACTATTCTTTATTCAAATCAAATGACTCAACAATAACAAGCTGAATGAATCACTAACCAAGGACATTTTCAAATGAATCCAATATCAAGTAACGAATCCATAAGACATTAGTTCTATAACAAGATACCAACTGAGTCATAAATTCGACAGAGTAATCACAAGTGAAACCAACCAAACACAATCTCACATCACTCTCTCAAAGTGACCCCAAACCAGAAACATAGCGCAAAACCCAAAGCTCAATCACCAAACCATATTACCAATATCATTCCACAAAGGCAAACGATGCCCAATCACAGAGGCGTAAAGCCCATTACTACCAAACCATATTACCAATACCACACTGATAAGCACCGAGAATAGCACTTAAAACGGGTTTTTATTAGATTAAAAGCACATCGTTTTAGCATTCGATTACAACAATTGCATGCATTTTAGCTCAAATGCGATCAAAATCCTCTAACAACATTTCTAGAAAGAGTTTTGAAGTATTTCACAGGTTAGAGAGGGATTTGAAGCTAAAATAGAGCAAAAGACAAACAAGCCGAAATGCAGTAGCGTCCCACGCAGCCTCACACGCGTGTGCCTAGGCGTGGAAATCTTCCAGAGAGCCACCACGCCGCTCACACGCGTGTGAGCAAGCGTGGTCGGGCCAAGGGCCATTTTGGGAAATTTGTCCCCTTCTTTTTGTCACCTATATAAATCCCTTTTGCCCTAAACCCAAAGACAATTAGAATAGATCAAAAAATTGATAGAATAGGGTAGAATAGATCAAGAGGATTTTCTCCCCTCTTGGGGGAAAATTCCTTTCTCTCATAGTTAGAATAGATCAAGGGCAAGAATGAAGAAAGGGATTTCAAGATCAAGGTTGTAAGACCCCTTTTTCAAGGGTGGTAACCATTCTCTTCAATTTCTAATTCAATACTTGTTTCTTTGAATTTTCCCTTCTTGTTCTTGTTTCTTAGTATGCTAGAGTAGATTAGATAGGGGATTGGTGGCCCCATGGTAGATCTATGTGGATGTTTAATATTACTGCTTTGATTTGTGAATTGCTTGTTTGTTGGATGTTGAACTCGTGTGGATGATGTTCTTTAAGCTTTGTGCCTTTTGTGGCCACATTAGGTAGCAAACTCAAAGGAAGTGAGTGTGTGCGCGATAGCGGCCACTCACGAGTCTAACTCACCCACATCTCCGCTCTTAGTCCGAAAGGACAAGATCCGAGAGGAGTGGTAGACAAAGTGCTCGATGAAATGCCCCAACCGAATGAGGATGTGGGAGTCCAAAGTGTGACGCTACTTGGTGATGTGCCACGAACTCCCTAGTCTATTCCGCAACTTGCACTCGCAAAACTATCCAAAGATAAACCACATGGAAAAGCCTAAAGCCCCAATCTCCACTTTACTTTTCTTTATTTTACACAACCACTATCAACCTTCCCCTTCTTACAAATGAATCCAACCCTTAGCACTCCCGTAACTCTTTCTCTTCAACCTCTTAATGCCAACACACGTATTCGGTTCCCATTCGCCATCCTTGAGAGACACGACACTCGGGGAGTTTAACTCTTCGTTTTATCACTTCACCTTCACTCACACTATACACACAACCGATCACACACCACGGAGGCAAACTATGCCCAATCATAAAGGCGTAAAGCCCATTACCACAGAGACACACCGTGTCCAAACCACATAGGCAAACCCAACCCAACCAATGCAGAGGTAAACCTAGCCCAACCAACACAAAGGCAAACCCAGGCCAACCAACTCCTCTCATAACAACAACCACCAGTAAAGCCTTAGCTCAAATAACCATTCCTCACGGGGTATTAAAGATTCAACAAGCCAAAGGAATACTCATAAGGACTCAAGGTCTCAATACATCAAACTCATAGTTAATCCCAAAGGAATAATCTATACTCATAGTACTCAGATTCAGAACATGGACACAACACATGCTCAGAACAATAGACAAGGAATCAACCACAATACTAGCTCAATAATCCAAGATAAACGACTATTGATCATGAATAAATACTCAACAATCAAGATGGAATACTCAATAATATGTTCAAGACATGTTCCAGAATCCAAAGAGAAACAATCATAGTCAACAGACCATAAAAAGCTTAATGGAACAGACCAGGAAATGAACTAACGGAACGCAGTAGCGGAACACCACGAACCGCCACTACCTACTGCCCCAACTAACGGAACCCCTCGGCGGAGGCCCCTGGTCCACTGCACCCTTCCTCACGAAGAAGTGGACTCTCCCAGCGGAACAACTCCCCTCCGCCATCTCCTTCTGCCAGACACGTACGGAGCTCTTGGACGGGACACATTATACCGCCCAAGTACACCGCAAGTGCAAACCCAACCCAGATTCTAGACTTGGAACAGAATACACGATATTCATTTCCAGAAAACAAAATATTATCAGATTACACATTTCAAAGGTCAAATAATACAGTGAATCCATAACAATAAATACTCATACTCATCAAGATGAAAGGATAATGAACACAAGTCCATAGATCCACAATATAGATTCACAATCCAACAAATCAAAGGCTAAACCCCAAGAAATTCCACAGGATTCCACAACACCAAATAATATTCATATACTCAAGAGTGAAAGTAGGTTTTAGTGTACCATGGAAGATTACCTCTTGGAGCTTTAACAATCCCAAGTAATCGTCTCTCCTATTCTCAATCTCTCAAATCACCACCACCTCCTTGATCATCTTTACCCCAAGAATCTCCAAAGAAGAAATAATAAGACTTATGAAAAGACTAAGAAATCATGAGAAGAAATGCAATCTATCTAAAGATTAGTACTTACCTAAGCACCATGATTCCTAAAAGAACAATCTTTCTTGAAATCTTGCTAAGATGAAGGATGGTGTGTGTGTAGGGTTTTTGGAAGTGAAAGGGGTGATGAAAGTCTTTTGCAGGAGAAGGAAAGAGGCTAGGAAATTATTATTATGAAGCTTTTATGTGAATCTTGGAAATCATTACATATATAATACATATAACACTAGGGTGTTAAAATAGAGTATGGGTTTATCCAAAAGGGATGGGGCTATCCAATTCAAATATTAATCCAATGAATATAAAGCATGGTCCTTCAAAGATTGAGCCATTAAATATTTAATTTGCCACAAAGGATAAAAGACCCAAATGGAAAATCCCTTACAAGATTAAATCAAAGAATTGAGCCCTCTTACTAATTAAATCAATTAGAGTATAGAATATATCTTTATTTCAAGAAATGGAACCCAATTAATAAAAACATATATCGGATATTCGGTCGGGTCAGATGTTAAAATATCCTATCCCACCCGAACTTGGCTTTTATATCATGTGGATTCGGGTTGGATATATGGGTAGGGTTGAGAGCTTGACCCGAAAAAGGGATCCCGGTTAATTTAAAAGAATTGAAAGGTCAGAAATACCCTTTTATAACGGTTATGTATGTAAGGTATGGTAAGGGTATTTTGGTAAGATATAATACGGTTTTGGATAGTGGGATATAAAGAGATGATATTTATATAAGCATGCTCCCACTCATCAAGATAATGCCTTTAAGAACGGAAAACCGTCAGTAACCGAAGACCACGTGGCTAACATTAATGCCCAAAGTTAGCCATTCCACATATATCCGTTGAGCTCATCAGTTTCACCTCTCGAAGGTGAACCGTCTTCCAAATGAGTTTAAGGATCTTCCCCCTGAGTGATTGATCCCTAAACCTCCTTATTCCTCCGTCTTGATCTGGTTAAGGATCTTCCCCCTGAGTGATTGATCCCTAACCCTCCTTATTCCTCTTTTTAGAGATACGTAGATAGTTAGTTTGATATCTTTCGAAGTGATCTCTCGAACTACCCTTCCTCGTATCTCTCGAACTACCCTTCTTCGAGACATAACATAAACAGGCAAAGTGAACATGTATCTCTCGAACTACCTTTCGAACACAGATTGCGATGATAGAAACAAGATTGATTCATCCAAAAGATATCACTTGGAACATTTCCTTAAGTTCATTTAGTGATTTCCACATACATTACATATGAATCAATATCCTATTAGATTCCTTAGAAACTTTTGTTTGGCCTTGGAGAGCCATATAGGAATCTATTGTTAGAACAAGAACTAGCCATCCAAGGTCCAGAGCTGGAGGTGGCTACTTCTTCTTGTTCTTCTCTCTGCTGCTGCCCTCCTTACAGGTTTCATCTCCCTTTCCCTTGGTTCTCCGTTTGGTTGAGGGAGAGCCTTTTCCAGAGTGTGCAGCTGTAGGAGTCCCACTTATACGGGACTCTTCTCCTGACTCCAGTATCCCATCGTTGTGGATCTCCTCGCATTTGGGGATCCATTCACCTTGGATGGGAATAGGATGCTTGCTTGGATTATCAGGAAGTTCCGCAATCTGTTCACCCTTATTCGATTCTGGATAGTTTTCTCCTTGGAAGTCTTTGGACTTGGTTGCTGATTTCCTTCCTCTATACCAGAACGGTACATCGTCTTTTCCTTTCTTCTTCTCCATGAAGAAGTCGATGACATAAACTGCTGAAGGAAACCCTCTATTTATAGCCCAAAAAGTTAACACTTGTAGAGTCACGGGATGCTGTATGAATGATCATTTAATGCTGTGTAACTCCAAGGCTGCCATAAAGTTGATGAAATCGCTCCTCACATGCGAAACAGTTCATGGCACTAAATACAAGAAGATAAGATTTGATCATTCATCCCAATTCTATCATTCCCAATTCTAACCTTAGTTGAGAAAATCTATTTTCACATAACGCTTTTGTGAAAATATCTGCTAGTTGCTCCTCAGTTGCAACATATTCCAAAGTTATATCCTTTTTCTCAACATGGTCTCGGATGAAGTGATACTTGATATCAATGTGTTTTGTTCTTGAATGTAACACTGGATTCTGAGTAATAGCTATAGCACTGGTGTTGTCACACATGATCTTAACCTCTTTACATTCAACACCATAATCCAGTAATTGTTGCTTCATCCATAAAATCTGAGCACAGCAACTTCCAGCTGCTACATATTCTGCCTCAGCGGTGCTTGTAGCTATCGAATGCTGTTTCTTGCTAAACCATGAGACAAGTCTTCCACCTAGAAACTGACATGTCCCTGATGTGCTCTTTCGATCTATTTTGCAACCGGCAAAGTCCGCATCTGAATAACCCATAAGTTCGAAAGATCCACCTCTCGAATACCAAAATCCAACACTTTGCGTACCTTTGAGATATCTAAGGATCTTTTTAGATGCATTTAAGTGACTTTTCTTAGGACTTGCCTGAAATCTAGCACATACACCTACTACAAAGGATATATCTGGTCTACTAGCAGTTAAATAAAGAAGAGATCCGATNGACTCCATCCTCATTCATCTTGTTTCTGAAAACCCACTTTGTACCAATGACATTCTGATGATGAGGTCTCGGAACTAGTTCCCAAACATCGTTCCGTTCAAACTGATGAAGTTCCTCTTGCATGGCTTGCACCCAATCTGGATCACATAGAGCCTCATCGATCACCTTAGGCTCTATTTGAGATAGAAAGCAAGCAAACATGCTTTCTCTGTATGCTGATCTGGTCCGAACTCTGTCACGTACATCTCCAATCACTTGATCAGCAGGGTGACTTCTCAGCCATCTTAGGTCGGGTTGTGGCTCCTCAGTTGATACTTCCGTTGTAGGTTGAGATGTGGGTTGAGCATCTATGATCTGGATCGGATCAACTGAGTCAGGAGCTTTCTTCTTGGTAGGCTCTTCATCATCTGATTCTGACTGGAGTTCCGCTACGTCTCGAACTATCGGTTTCTTCCCATCGAGAGTTAAGTCTAATCTCTCGATTGACTCCGACTGAGCTTCCTCAGCTGCTTCCATTGACTTTGATGGTTGATCTGTTGATGCTCTATCATCAAAAGAGACATGTATGGATTCTTCAACCACCAATCTCCGCTTGTTGAAGACTCTGAATGCTTTACTTGTCGATGAGTATCCCAGAAATACTCCATCATCTGCCTTTTCATCAAAAGTTCTTAGCTGAGTCTTCCCATTGTTGTGGATATAACATTTGCACCCAAATGTGTGGAAGTAGCTTACATTCGGTTTCCTTCCATTCCACAACTCATATGGAGTCTTTCCAACTCCTTTCACGATCAAGGACCGATTTTGGGTATAGCACGCTGTGTTGACTGCTTCTGCCCAAAATCCTTGAGGTATGTTGGCTTGTGAGAGCATGGTCCTTGCTGCTTCCTTGAGAGTTTTGTTCCTCCTTTCAGCAACCCCGTTCTGTTGAGGTGTTCGAGTAGCTGACAACTGATGATGAATCCCGTTCTCGTTGCAGTAGCTCTCGATTACTTGATTGACGAACTCTCCACCTTGATCTGACCGAATCTTTAGTATCGAGACATCCTTTTCAACTTGAACCTGCTTCAGAAGGTTTGGTAAGGCAACTTTTGTCTCGCTTTTCTTGGTTAAGAACACAGTCCAGGTGAATCTTGTGTAGTCATCTACTACCACAAGAGTGTACTTTCTTCCTCTCATGCTGGGTGGATCTACTGGGCCAAATAAGTCCATATGGAGAAGACTTAGTGGTCTAGTAGATGATGTCTCGGCTTTGGTTCTGAAAGAGGATTTGATCTGTTTACAACGTTGACATGCCTCACAAATCTTGTCCTTTCGAAACGTAACTTTGGGCAGTCCTTCCACAAGGTTCCTCTTAGTAAGCTTGTTGATAGTTTTGAAGTTCAGATGGCTAAGCTTACTGTGCCAATCTCAGCATAAGTCTTCCTTGCTCCTTGCCAGCATACATAGGGATGGTTTGGCAGATCTCCAATCCACTATGTACATGTTTCCTTTCCTTGCTGCTTCCAGGACGACTTCGAGAGATTCCTCTTGTATGATTTGGCACTTGCTTTTGGTGAAGATCACTCTGTAGCCCTTGTCACAGAACTGGCTTGTGCTAAGGAGGTTGAATTTGAGCCCCTCAACGTAGGATACCCCCTTGATCACCAATTCATTCTTATGAATTTCACCAACAGCCTTTGTGCGTCCTTTCTTCTCGTTGTCTCTAAATGTCACCAAGGGACCTTCGATAGGATGGATGTTCTCTAGCAGTGTTAAGTTTCCCGTCATATGTCTCGAACATCCACTGTCAATGAACCATATGTCCCTGGTGTCCTGCAAGCAGATCAAGCAGATTTAGGTACCCAAACTTTGGGTCCTGGTTGGTTAGTAAGTTTAGGCATCCATTTATACCTTGGACCCATTACTCCAGGCCTAGGTGCAATGTAGCCATTATACGTTTGATAATCATAAGGAATGCTAGCAAAGGTTTTGGGCCTCTTTGGTGCATAAATCAACTNGTCATATGTCTCGAACATCCACTGTCAATGAACCATATGTCCTTGGTGTCCTGCAAGCAGATCAAGCAGATTTAGGTACCCAAACTTTGGGTCCTGGTTGGTTAGTAAGTTTAGGCATCCATTTATACCTTGGACCCATTACTCCAGGCCTAGGTGCAATGTAGCCATTATACGTTTGATAATCATAAGGAATGCTAGCAAAAGTTTTGGGCCTCTTTGGTGCATAAATCAACTTAGGTATAGACTTTTCGATCAGCTTACTCACCATGCCTTTCATACGCTGTTTGGTCATGTGAAATTGCTGGAAGTGAGGTTTCTTCCAGAAATCATGATTCGATGACCAATCCTCACTAGATGGATAGAGTCTTCCTTTCTCCATCCGTGAGTTCCTAGCTCTGTGGATCTCAGACCTTCCATATTTGCCTTGAGGCGCATTATATGGAATGTAGCTCCTTTTGTACTTGGAACAGCCTTGCGAGAGATAGTTAGGTGATCTCTCGATANTGGTGTCCTGCAAGCAGATCAAGCAGATTTAGGTACCCAAACTTTGGGTCCTGGTTGGTTAGTAAGTTTAGGCATCCATTTATACCTTGGACCCATTACTCCAGGCCTAGGTGCAATGTAGCCATTATACGTTTGATAATCATAAGGAATGCTAGCAAAAGTTTTGGGCCTCTTTGGTGCATAAATCAACTTAGGTATAGACTTTTCGATCAGCTTACTCACCATGCCTTTCATACGCTGTTTGGTCATGTGAAATTGCTGGAAGTGAGGTTTCTTCCAGAAATCATGATTCGATGACCAATCCTCACTAGATGGATAGAGTCTTCCTTTCTCCATCCGTGAGTTCCTAGCTCTGTGGATCTCAGACCTTCCATATTTGCCTTGAGGCGCATTATATGGAATGTAGCTCCTTTTGTACTTGGAACAGCCTTGCGAGAGATAGTTAGGTGATCTCTCGATATTGTTTACCCGGCCATTCTTCGTAGCTTTCCTATACTTTCCATTGCTGGTGTATAGGGACGGTTTATGAATAGCTACTCTGGTCTTTTCTGTTGGTCCTTTATGACCTTTATTTGGTTTGGGTTGAGATCCTCCATTTCTTGNGTGGATTGCTACTCTGGTCTTTTCTGTTGGTCTTTTATGACCATTGTTTGGTTTGGGTTGAGATCCTCCATTATTTGAAGTTCTCAAACCATTGGTCTGTTTATCTCTCGAGAGACAGTCTTGACGGAACCCTAGACCGGTTCTATCACTAGTAGGTCTGTGATCATTTACCATTTTCTCCTTAGCTTTGGAGGAATTAGTGTATGATGCTATGACCTTTCTAAGATTAAGCTCTCTGGTCTCTCGAGCTTTGCACTCTTCAGCCAGTAGGATTACTTTAGCTTCTAACTCACTTACTTTGAGAGTTAGCTCCGAATTCTCTTTCGAGACGTTCTTAAGCATATCTCTTTCAGCAGTTAGCTTGCTGTTCTCTTCCCTGATTTTGGCATGAGTGCTGTTAGCGATTTTGAGGTTCCTTCTGATCAATTCCATAGTCTCAAAGGGATCCTCATCGCTTCCAAACGAAGAACATTGAGAAGTAGAGATAGAGCAACGAGATGTAGAAGGGGAGGTTACCTCATTATTGATAGCCATCAAGCATTTATCCTCCTCTTCTGTAGTGTATAAGCAGATGAGCCCCCTCTCATCCTCTGAGCTGCTGCTGCTGTCGCTGGAGCTCATCGTCTCGGACTCCTCGATTGCCTTCTCGAGTTCCTCAGCAACAAGGGCCTTTCAGCGCGAATGTTTCTTTCAATCTCCCTTGAAGCCACCTTGTGCTGGCTTCTCTCTGGATTCCTCTTTTCTTCTGGAATCCTTGCCTTCCTGGCCTTGATGCTTGCTTACCGGTGGGTAAGGACATTCAGCCTTGAAGTGCCCTGGTCTCCTGCAGTTGTAGCATAGACCTTGATCTTCTTCCTCCATTCTTCTGGATGTGTATCTCTCATTTTTCCTTCTTGAGGAGGAAGGTGAACTTGTATTGCTCTCCGGTGTCTTCTTCATGAACTTCCTGAATTTTCTCATGAAGAAAGCAAAATGTTCGTCAGATAAAAAATCAGTGGGATTAGGGTCTGACCTTGAGGAAGTGGTTGGTTGATCAGCAACTAGTGCCACATTCCGTCTGTCCACCACGTCCTCATCTCTCGGAAACATCTCAAATTCGAAGGCTTTGAGATCTCTGAATAGTTGGTCGGTTGTGGTATTCTTCAAATCCCTGTGATCACGCATTGTGATCACCTTCATTTCCCACTCCTTGGTAAGGCCTCGTAAGACCTTCAGGTTTAGCTCCTTTTGTGGAATCTCCTTCTCGAGATCACTAATCTCTATTGATAGCTTCATGAACCGAGATTCCATGCTGTCGATGCTCTCCCCTAGCTTCATTTTGAAGTCCTCGAACTTCTTCATGGCCACNGAGATAAAAGCAGAAAGTAAATGCGAGAGAGATTTTTAAGTGGTTCGGCCAACCCGCCTACGTCCACTCTTCTTCCAGAAACTCCCTGGAAGGATTGCACTAAAACTTCCCTTTTTAGTACAATATCGAGCGCTTGAGCTTTGATCACGAAGCCCGCCTCAAGCCTCAGGTTTTTCGCCCCGCTTCTTGTTACTCCACCTATCGAGCACTTGAGCTTTGATCACCAAGCCCGCCTCAAGCCTCAGGATCTTCCAAGACAGCTCCCAGGTTACTCCACCTCTCCTCAGGTTTTTTTCCCCGCTTCCAGTTACTCCACCTCTCGAGCACTTGAGCTTTGATCACCAACCCGCCTCAAGCCTCAGGATCTTCACTAGACAGCTGCCAGGTTACTCCGCCTCTTCTTGCTTAATCCAAACAAGGACTTTTGGTTGTCACAGTTGAGTGTAACAAGCTCCAATCTGACCAAAAGCTATCGTTGAATCAACTTCGATGTAGAGCAGCTTCGGTCACCTTCTAGATGTATAGCAGTTTAAGCTTTGTAACTCTCTCAAACACTAAGATGTGTTTTTCTCGCTGTTTTGAATATCAGGATGATATTCCAAATTGAGCACTTGCACTATTGAACGTTTGAATCAGACACCTCTTTAGAATTTCGAACGAACCAACTCACTTCAGAACTTGTGTCTTCACGTCCTTTTTATATGAGAGTTGAGGAATAATTCCGTTGGAGGGAAAATTATTCCGTTTGAAATCTGTCTCCCATGCTGTGTATGGGACTTGCATCTTTTCAGCATTCTTCATGGAGTGGTGGTCTTGTAACTTAAACCTTTTGTTTGGTAGTGAATATTCCATAATCCACTTTCTTGAGTCCATGCTCCAGTTGCTACTTTTGGTAAAAGTTACTCTTTTTATATTCCCATTGATCCTCGTTTTAGGGAATAAGACTGACTTTGGATTGGTGCACCTTCTATCCGTTTGTTGTGGAATTCTGATGTGGCATCCACTTCTATCGGCACCTCCTTAATATTTTATCTCCATGATATTCTTCCTCTCTAAACTTAGATTACTTTATCCATGCATGTTGACTGCCATTCAGCCCCTTGGAGAAGTACCAGTTCATCGAGACCAATGTTGATGTCTCGACCACTTGATGTCTCGATCCCATGTATCGAGAGATCTATCTCTCGAACTCTGCTTATGTCTCGAACTGGATTGTTGTATCGAGAGATCCTATCTCTCGAACTTTGCTTATGTCTCGAGACTTAGTTGATGTCTCGCAGACCCTTATTCCTCCAGTGTTGTCCCGTGCCTTCTTCTGATCTGTCTATAAGATTACAACACGAGACTTCTAAGATGTTCACACAAGTTTACCTTAAGCTTAAATATTTTCCGAGTTGAGCTCAAGTTACCCGGTTGTATTTTCGCTCTTAGTTTACTTGTCGAACTTACATATAATTTCCTATCTTTCGAGACTTAGGGGATTATAGATTACATTTGGTATCATCAAAACCTATTACAATATGTTCCTAACAATATATATATATATATATATATATATATATATATATATATATATATATATATATATT